>NC_069499.1:712642591-712715091 GCF_027579735.1 Bombina bombina | reverse complement strand
ACTTTATTGTAACTTTAATGCATCTTTGAGCCATAATGTTGGATATAAAACATTGTTTAGCAGCAGACTATCTCTGTCCTAATTGAGGTGTCCTTATATCTGATACAAATATATTGGTTGAGGTCAGTTCTATTTGTGCAAAATATTGTTTTTATCAATTTTTAATTCACCTATCACTGTATTTTTATGATGATTTAGGTACCCTGTGTGGTCGATCTGGGGCTTTTCTCCATATTTGGTTCAGTGGAATGGGCAGGGTTTGACTGACATTTCTCCCCTCAGTTTGGCAATATGACCTTTATCTTAATATTGCTTTATCACAGAATCATATTTTGAGTTAATATGGATTTAACTCTTATTACACATAGGTGACATTTGGGGTGCTCGCCACTGCTATTATAGCAGTGTTTGGGGATGAGATTAGTTATGTAAATTCTGAATGACAGGTATTGTGGATTTTTTCTTATTTTTTCCTTTATTTTTTCCTTTAAACCCTTGTCATTTTATCAGGGCTTTACTCTTAATTTCTATACTTATAAATAGGAGTATATCTTATAATTCACTTTGAGGATTCATTCAGAATTTATTAAGATAATATCCTGGATATGTTTTTGTTTTTTTGTTTCAGTTTTTCCTAGTATGGACGAGAAGTTATTCTTTCATTTGGGCTGTAATTGGAGGTGCTAATGCACGTTTTCGGCTTGTTTACTTTTTGAGCAGAACACGCCTATTACTGATGAGCAACCTATGAAGAAAAGACGCAGACAAGCCTCTAATAACCTGAGTCTTGTATTGGTGAAATATCACTGGTAGGCATATAATGAAATTAAAGCTGGTTGTGGGGGTGTCTGTTACGCCCATTTAGACGCAGATATCCTATTAAATCATTGCGGTACTTTGACACGCTTAGATGTGGGCAGGCTTGTCCCCGTTTGGGCTTTTTGATTGGATGTTCCTCGCCACTTTGTTTACCTTAGCGATGAGCGCTAATGCCTTTATAAGTTGATCGTGTGCTGCACGAGATGTGTAGGCCAATCGCAATAAGATTCTTTATGGTGTTCATTTGGGCCACTGTAATATATATCAGGTTTGACATTTTTTGGGGTCACTGTTATATATTATGTTTGACATTTTTTGCCGACTGAGGTGGGGACCGATTATTGAAATGGGGATTGTGCTTTAGTACAGATCAAGATGATTTGTCTGTGAAGCGCTCGGAGTGAGTGTTTGATGTGTCTCAGTTTCAATTCTCGAGTTTGGCTTTGGTGATCTATTTGGGCGTCCATAGTGACAAGGGGCGTTTGCTACGGTTACTCAGAGATCACGTGTTGGCTGTGAGTGTTAGGTCGTTTCTGATTGGTGGAATTACGATCACCAATTTTGTTGGTTTATTACTCTTAAGCTATTTAATGTTTTACCTGCCTATTTCTGCACCCAATTGGAGATTGATTGCCCGTTTGTATTAACGATTCAGGGTCCTATTTTAAACTCTACTTTATGTATGTTTGCTATACACATTTTCACTATATGAGTATTTTGCTATCTATTGTGGATTGCTATTGGTCACTATGAGGGGTGTGTTGAACTTTTGGCAGTGATTGGTCAATCATGTGGGGAGGGTTATCTGGAGCCTATTTAAGGGCTGTTTTTACACATTGTTAATTGGTCAGAGGAAGGGACTGTTGCTGTCCTGAAACGTCACTATATTCCATTAAACTTTTGTCACTGTTGGAGTAAGCTCAGTGAGTGCTTCTTTTCTATATTTATTTATATATATATATATATATATATATATATATATATATATATATATATACACACACACACACCACACACACATATATATAACATAATTTATGTAAGAACTTACCTGGAGGGGCCAAGTTTCCCAAACCTTAAAATGCCTATAAATACACCCCTCACCACACCCACAATTCAGTTTAACGAATAGCCAAGACGTGGGGTGATGAGAAAGGAGCGAAAGCATCAAAAATAAGGAATTGGAATAATTGTGCTTTATACAAAAAAATCATAACCACCACAAAAAGGGTGGGCCTCATGGACTCTTGCTAATATGAAAGAAATGAATTTATCAGGTAAGTTCTTACATAAATTATGTTTTCTTTCATGTAATTGGCAAGAGTCCATGAGCTAGTGACGTATGGGATAGCAGATACCCAAGATGTGGAGCTTCCACGCAAGAGTCACTAGAGAGGGAGGGATAAAATAAAGACAGCCAATTCCGCTGAAAAAATAATCCACAATCCAAATCAAAAAGTTTTAATCTCATAATGAAAAAAACTGAAATTATAAGCAGAAGAATCAAACTGAAACAGCTGCCTGAAGTACTTTTCTACCAAAAACTGCTTCAGAAGAAGAAAAAAACATCAAAATGGTAGAATTTAGTAAAAGTATGCAAAGAAGACCAAGTTGCTGCTTTGCAAATCTGATCAACAGAAGCTTCATTCTTAAAAGCCCAGGAAGTAGAAACTGACCTAGTAGAATGAGCCGTAATCCTTTGAGGCAGGGATTTACCCGACTCCACATAAGCATGAGAAATCAAAGACTTTAACCAAGAAGCCAAAGAAATGGCAGAAGCCTTCTGACCTTTCCTAGAACCAGAAAAGACAACAAATAGACTAGAAATCTTCCTGAAATCTTTAGTAGCTTCAACATAATATTTCAAAGCTCTAACTACATCCAAAAAATGTAAAGATCTCTCCAGAGTATTCTTAGGATTAGGACACAAAGAAGGGACAACAATTTCTCTACTAATGTTGTTAGAATTCACAACCTTAGGTAAAAAATTAAATGAAGTCCGCAACACTGCCTTATCCTGATGAAAAATCAGAAAAGGAGATTCACAAGAAAGAGCAGATAACTCAGAAACTCTTCTAGCAGAAGAGATGGCCAAAGGAATAAAACTTTCCAAGAAAGTAATTTAATATCCAGAGAATGCATAGGTTCAAACCAAATTAAGACTCCAAGGAGGAGAAATTGACTTAATGACAGGCTTAATACGAACCAAAGCCTGTACAAAACAAAGAATATCAGGATGATTAGCAATCTTTCTGTGAAAAAGTACAGAAAGAGCAGAAATTTGTCCTTTCAAGGAACTTGCAGACAAACCTTTTTCCAAACCATCCCGAAGAAACTGTAAAATTCTAGGAATTCTAAAAGAATGCCAAGAGAATTTATGTGAAGAACACCAAGAAATGTAAGTCTTCCAGACTCGGTAATAGATCCTTCTAGACACAGATTTACGAGCCTGTAACATAGTATTAATCACTGAGTCAGAGAAACCTCTATGACTAAGTATTAAGCGTTCAATCTCCATACCTTCAAATTTAATGATTTGAGATCCTGATGGAAAAATGGGCCTTGAGATAGAAGGTCTGGCCTTAACAGAAGTGTCCAAGGTTGGCAACTGGCCATCCGAACGAGATCCGCATACCAAAACCTGTGTGGCCATAATGGAGCCACCAGCAGTACAAACAAACGCTCCATTAGGATTTTGGAAATCACGTTTGGAAGAAGAACTAGAGGCGGCAAGATATAAGCAGGTTGATAGTTCCAAGGAAGTGACAACGCATCCACCGCTTCCACCTGAGGATCCCTGGATCTGGACAGATACCTGGGAAGTTTCTTGTTTAGATGAGAGGCCATCAGATCTATTTCTGAAAGTCCCTAGATTTGAACTATCTGAATAAATACCTCTGGGTGAAGAGACCACGGTTGTGACATTGTCTGTCTGAAAACAAATAAACGATTCTCCCTTCAGAAGAGGCCAGAACTGAAGAGCTCTCAAAATTGCACGGAGTTCTAAAATGTTGATTGGTAATCTCGCCTCCTGAGATTCCCAAACCCTCTGCGCTGCCAGAGATCCCCATACAGCTCCCCAACCTGAAAGACTCGCATCTGTTAAGATCACAGTCCAGGTTGGACGAACAAAAGAGGCCCCTTTAACCACCAAGTCAGAGAAGATCGAACATTGGCATTTAAGGATATTAATTGTGATATCTTTGTATAATCCCTGCACCACTGGTTCAGCATACAAAGCTGGAGAGGTCTCATGTGAAAGCGAGCAAAAGGGATCGCGTCTGATGCAGCAGTCATGAGACCTAGAATTTCCATGCACAAAGCTACCGAAGGAAATGATTGAGACTAAAGGTTTCGACAAGCTGAAACCAATTTCAGACGTCTCTTTTCTGTTAGAGACAAAGTCATGGACACTGAATCTATTTGGAAACCCAAAAAGGTTACCCTTGTCTGAGGAATCAAGGAACTCTTTGGTAAATTGATCCTCCAACTATGTCTTTGAAGAAACAACACAAGTTGATTCGTGTGAGATTCTGCAGAATGTAAAGACTGAGCAAGAACCAAGATATCGTCCAAATAAGGAAATACCGCAATACCCTACTCTCTGATTACAGAGAGAAGGGCACTGAGAACCTTTGAAAAGATCCTTGGAGCTGTTGCTAGGTCAAAAGGAAGAGCAACAAACTGGTAATGCTTGTCGAGAGAAGAGAATCTCAGGAACTGATAGTGGTCTGGATGAATTGGAATATGAAGATATGCATCCTGTAAGTCTATTGTGGACATATAATGCCCTTGCTGAACAAAAGGCAGAATAGTCCTTATAGTCACCATTTTGAATGTTGGTATCCTTACATAACGATTCAATATTTTTAGATCCAGAACCGGTCTGAAAGAATTCTCTTTCTTTGGTACAATGAACAGATTTGAATAAAACCCCAGGCCCCGTTCCAGAACTGGAACTGGCACAATTTCCCCAGCTGACTCCAGGTCTGAAACACATTTCAGAAATGCTCGAGCCTTTACTGGGTTTACTGGAATGCGTGAGAGAAAAAAACTTCTCACAGGCGGTCTTACCTTGAAACCTATTCTGTACCCTTGTGAAACAATGTTCTGAATCCAATGATTTTGAATCGAATTGATCAAAACATCTTTGAAAAATCGTAACATGCCCCTACCAGCTGTGCTAGAATGAGGGCCGCACCTTCATGCGGATTTGGGAGCTGGTTTTGACTTTCTAAAAGGCTTTGATTTATTCCAGACTGGAGAAGGTTTCCAAACGGAAACTGTTTTTTTAGGGGAAGGGTCAGGCTTTTGTTCCTTATTCGGACGAAAGGAACAAAAACGATTAGCAGCCCTATATTTACCTTTAGATTTTTTGTCCTGAGGCAAAAAAGCTCCCTTTCCCCCAGTAACAGTTGAAATTATTGAATCTAACTGAGAACCAAATAATTTATTACCTTGGAAAGAAAGAGAAAGCAATGCTGATTTAGAAGTCATATCTGCATTCCAAGACTTAAGCCATAAAGCTCTTCTGGCTAAAATAGCTAAAGACATATACCTGACATCAATTCTAATGATATCGAAAATGGCATCACAAACAAAGTTATTAGCATGTTGAAGAAGTTTAACAATGCTATAAGCATTATGGTCTGACACTTGTTGCGCTAAAGCCTCCAACCAGAAAGTGGAAGCTGCAGCAACATCAGCCAAAGAAATAGCATGTCTAAGAAGATTACCTGAACATAAATAAGCCTTCCTTAGAAAGGATTCAAGCGTCCTATCTAAAGGATCTTTAAAAGAAATACTATCTGCCGTAGGAATAGTAGTACGTTTAGCAAGAGTAGAGATAGCCCCATCAACTTTGGGGATTTTTTCCCAAAACTCTAATCAGATGGCAAAGGGTACAATTTCTTAAACCTTGGAGAAGGAGTAAATGAAGTACCCAGACTATTCCATTCCCTAGAAATTACTTCTGAAATAGCATCAGGAACTGGAAAAACTTCTGGAATAACTACATGAGGTTTAAAAACTGAATTTAAATGTTTATTAGTTTTAATATCAAGAGGACTAGACTCCTTCATATCTAATGCAATTAACAATTCTTTAAGTAAAGAACGAATAAACTCCATCTTAAACAAATATGAAGATTTATCAGTGTCAATATCTGAAGCAGAATCTTCTGAACCAGATAGATCCTCATCAGAAACAGATAAGTCAGAATGATTGCGGTCACTTAAAAATTCATCTGAAATATGATAAGTTTTAAAAGACCTTTTACGTTTACTGGAAGGAGGAATAACAGACAGAGCCTTCCTAATAGAATTAGAAACAAATTATTTTACATTAACAGGGACATCCTGAACATTAGATGTTGAAGGAAAAACAACAGGTAAAGGATTATTACTAATGGAGACACTATCTGCGTTAGAAAGTTTATCATGACAACTAACACAAACTACAGCCGGAGGAACAGTTACCAAAAGTTTACAACAAATGCACTTAACTTTGGTAGAACCAGCATCAGGCAGCGTCTTTCCAAAAGTAGATTCTTATCCAGGGTCAGGTTGTGACATCTTGCAATATGTAATAGAAAAAACAACATATAAAGCAAAATTATCAAATTCCTTAAATGACAGTTTCAGGAATGGGAAAAGATGCAAAATAAACAAGCCTCTAGCAACCAGAAGCAATGAAAAAGTGAGACTTAAATAATGTGAAAAAAGGTGGAGACCAGAATGACGCCCACATTTTTTGGCGCCAAGTATGACGCCCACATTATTGGTGCCAAATACAATGCTCATATTTTTTGGCGCCAAGTATTACGCCACATCCTCTGACGTCAAAAACGACGCCCACATTTTTTGGCGCATAAACGAACAAACTTCCGGCGTCAACTATGGCACCGGAAATGACAGAATTTTGCGCTAAAAAAGGTCGCGCCAAGAATGAAGCAATAAATTGAAGCATTTTCTGCCCCCGCAAGCCTAACAGCCCGCAGGGAAAAAAGTCAATTGAAAATTTTTAAGGTAAGGAAAAAATTATTTATTCATATGCATTATCCCAAATAATGAAACTGACAGTCAATGAAGGAATACTGATTATCCTGAATCATGGCAAATATAAGTTTAAACACATATATTTAGAACTTTACATATAAAGTGCCCACCATAGCTTAGAGTGTCATAAATAGAAATAAGACTTACTTAACCTAAGACACTCATCTACATAAAGTAGATAGCCAAACCAGTACTGAAACGAGAATCAGTAGAGGTAATGGTATATAAGAGTATATCGTCGATCTGAAAAGGGAGGTAGGAGAAGAAATCTCTACGACCGATAACAGAGAACCTATAAAATAGATCCCCTGGAGGAAGACCACTGTATTCAAATAGGCAATACTCTCTTCACATCCCTCTGACATTCACTGCACCCTGAGAGGAAAATCGGGCTTCAGCCTGCTGCGAAGCGCATATCAACGTAGAATCTAGCACAAACTTACTTCACCACCTCCATAGGAGGCAAAGTTTGTAAAACTGAATTGTGGGTGTGAAGAGGGGTGTATTTATAGGCATTTTGAGGTTTGGGAAACTTTGCCCCTCCTGGTAGGAATGTATATCCCATACGTCACTAGCTCATGGACTCTTGCTAATTACATGAAAGAAATTCTTTTACATTAACAGGAATATCCTGAACATTAGATGTTGAAGGAACAACAACAGTTAATGGATTATTACTAATGGAAATATTATCTACGTTTGATAGTTTATCATGACAACTAACACAAACTACAGCCGGAGGAACAGTTACCAAAAGTTTACAACAAATGCCCTTAGCTTTGGTAGAACCGACATCAGGCAGCGTCTTTCCAGAAGTAGATTCTGATCCAGGGTCAGGTAGTGACATCTTGCAATATGTAATAGAAAAAACAACATATAAAGCAAAATTATCAAATTCCTTAAATCGCAGTTTCAGGAATGGGAAAAAATGCAAAACAAAACAAGCCTCTAGAAACCAGAAGCAACTAAAAAGTGAGACTGAAATAATGTGAAAAAAACTGGCGCCAAGTATGACGCCCACATTTTTGGCGCCAAGTATAACGCCCACATATTTTGGCGCCAAGCATGACGCCCATATTTTTTGGCGCCAAAAAACGTCCGCAACACACATACGTCAAAAATGACGCAATCACGTGAAAACTTCCGGCGCCAACTATGACGCCGGAAATGCCGAATTTTTTTTGCACCAAAAAAGTCTCGCGCCAAGAATGACGCAATAAATAGAAGCATTTTCTGCACCGCGAGCCTAACAGCCCGCAATTTAGGAAAAAAGTCAATTGAAAATTGAATTTAACGTAAGAAAAAATATAATTCATATGCATTTTCCCAAAAAAATGAAACTGACAGTCTGAAAGAAGGAATACTGATTATCCTGAATCATGGCAAATATAAGTTTAACACATATATTTAGAACTTTACATATAAAGTGCCCAACCATAGCTTTGAGTGTCATGAATAGAAATAAGACTTACTTACCCTAAGACACTCATCTACATATAGTAGATAGCCAAACCAGTACTGAAACGAGAATCAGTAGAGGTAATGGTATATAAGAGTATATCGTTGATCTGAAAAGGGAGGTAGGAGAAGAAATCTCTACGACCGATAACAGAGAACCTATGAAATAGATCCCCTAGAGGAAGACCATGGTATTCAAATAGGCAATACTCTCTTCACATCCCTCTGACATTCATTGCACTCTGAGAGGAAAACCGGGCTTCAGCCTGCTGCGAAGCACATATCAACGTAGAATCTAGCACAAACTTACTTCACCACCTCCATGGGAGGCAAAGTTTGTAAAACTGAATTGTGGGTGTGGTGAGGGGTGTATTTATAGTTATTTTGAGGTTTGGGAAACTTTGACCCTCCTGGTAGGAATGTATATCCCATACGTCACTAGCTCATGGACTCTTGCCAATTACATGAAAGAAATCAGGGCAATCATCACATTTTCAAATACCATCTCATAGATTTTGTGCCTAAATCATCTGATTATAACAGACTGAACAAATTGAGACAACGTGAGACATTTTGGATTTTCAAATTAAAGACCCTGTATCCCTCTGGTTTAAATGCCAATTTGGATCTAGCAGCTTTTAAATAACAACTATAATTCATCATAGATGGGGACACTATTCTTTCACTGCTGCAATACATCATTGACAGAAAAGAGAGATCAATTTTACAATTTCCATTCATCACATCTTACCCCCTACAGTTTGTACATGTGTTAACAGACAAAGCAGATACTTCTTACAGACATTAAACACAAATTTCAACAAATCATATCATCTATTCCTCCTAGTACTCTAGGTAGGAAGGATAGAGCCTGTTTTCCCTCACAGATAGATTAGTTCCGTCATGGAATACAAAAATACTAAATAACTGTATGACACAGAGTTGGTATATACTGGAGCCTGTTTCCCTCACAGACTACTTCCATCATGGAATACAAAAATACTAAATAACTGTATGACACAGAGTTGGTATATATTGGAGGTCAGATAGAAAAAGTATAATGATGAGGAAGACTCACATTTATAACAGATAAAGTAGATACTTCTTACAGACATTACACACAAATTCCAATAAATCATATTATCTATTCCTCCTAGTAATCTAGGTAGGAAGGATAGAGCCTGTTCCCCTTACAGATTACTTCCGCCATGGAATATAAAAACATTATATAAAATTGTATCACACAGAGTTGGTATATATTGGAGATCAGAGAGAAAAAGTATAATGATGAGGAAGACTCACATTTTTCCCCATACACTGTACACTCTAAATTTGACATACATCATCATTCACTCTCATCACCATTAACAACATCCACACACATGATCCAGTGGAATACACTGCATCATAATTATTCTAATATATATAATTATAAATTTATGAACCATACATTATGTTTCCAGAACACATACATTAACAATCAGAAACATACAATTTTTTTAATTGAGCCATTCTCACAATTAGTACACCAATAGCATACATACATTGATTATTAGGAAAAAAAAAACACATTTATGAATCCATCCAGCCACATTATCATCACACAGGTCCGGTGACCAACTGAATTCATGCACAAAACTTTAATACATTCACAACCATTTTTTATCTACAGATAATTACAGAGACATAGTTCCACAAGGGACTTATCTTAAATACTACCACTTTAAAAGAAAAATACACAAAACAGGTTATTTTGCCAAGCGCACACAATAATAATTACACTACTCATTAACAGATACAAAATACTCGCATATTTCAGTTTATTTATGAAATGACCACTAGGGTCATTCAGTTTTAGATTATGAACAGTTGGAGAACCTGACAAACAGATACAAGAGATTCTCTACCATTACATATGACCGGGACCTACCGAATTCATGCACAAAACTTTAATACATTTATAACCATTTTTTATTTACAGATGATTATAGAGACATAGTTCCATAAAGGGACTTGTCCTAAACTCTACCATTCTAAAGGATAAATACACAAAATAGGTTATTTTGCTAAGCGCACACAATAAAATCTATCACTTAACAATGGATACAAAATACTCATGTATTTGAGTTTATTTATTAAATGAACGGTTATCCAGTTTTAAAACTAAAGTACAAAATACTCACGTATTTGAGTTTATTTATTAAATGAACGGTTATCCAGTTTTAAACCACGAACAGTTGTGAAACCGGACAAATAGATACAAGACATTCACTTTTGTTTTTATTACAGGCCGTTTTAGGTACATTTACATACCATTATCTTTGATGCTTTTTGGAACAAGAATTTCTGAGAAATAAGTTTGCTCAGTGATACTGCTCATAATACACAATAACATTGAGATATACAGATAAGACCTGTATTTTTTAGACCATCATTTACCACTATCAGGCAGGTTTTGCATCACAAAACATGTTTACATCACAGGTCTGTTGAAAGCGTAATGCAGTTTCTTAAGGTTTAGAATGGTGAGGTTATAAGAATCAGTATTTTTTATATATATCAATCAGTTTTTTATATATATTCTTTAATAATGGGGAACAGTAAGTGCACACACTTGACAGGATCATCACGGTTCTCATACACAAATGGATCTTAAAGGTTTTTCTTCAGAATATACTATTTTATACACACTCACACACAAACATCACATTCCGCTTTGCATATGTTAACCCCCTTGTTTTTTATACTAGGTGCGGGTTCATATGAACATACTCTTAAAATTTTGTTAGTATTTGATTCTATACAAAAAGAAAACATTGTGATATCTCACAGGTGAAATCTGTTACATTCCCATTAAGCATTTAACACACAACGTTACTATTAAGCATTAACAAACAATGTTACTATTGGTCCACTAGAACTCTTGACAACTTCCGTTTTTAACTTTAAAAAAAGTATTTAATGATGTTAAATTTTACTGTTTTTATTCAAATTGTATTTGCCTGAGGAAACGACCGGTTTATGGTCGAGAAACGCGTTGCAGTGTTTGAATAAAAGCCTGTTTCTTTTATATCTATCGGGAGTTGTCATTGCTGTTTGACCGCAGCACCATCTTTTTGCTCCACCAAGTACATTGCATGGGTTAAAGGTTCCCTGGAGTACAGCCGAGACCTGTCCGGTTTAGACACAGGGGTACCAATGAGCAGAATCAGTGCACTAGCCGCTGTTGAGAGCTAGTCTGTTTGCTGGCACCGGTCACTAGTACGGTGCATCGTCATCCGGTAAGCCTTCTATTTTTGAGTATACTATTCTATCAAGACGGTTTTACACTATGAGACGCCCTCTCCTCTCTCTCCTTTGAGTATCTAGATATCCCACACACCGGGAAACAGAGGAGCAGCCTACCAACAGAGATTGCAAAGACTGTTTTTACTTCCTATGACCAGCCACCATTTTGGGTGATTTCTCCCTCTTGGGAGTTAAACTTCATATTTCGTTCTACTTGAACATTGACTTGAGTGTTTTGTTTTCATATGTTTATTACCATCCGAGCGCGCCCTGTTCCAAGTTTCCAGTAGGGGTACTTGTTTAGCAATATAACAATCTTACCCATAAGGAAAGGACAGCCCTTAATGATTTAATAAGGGCCAAGAATATCATCATAAAGCCGACCAATAAGGGCGGTAACCTTGTCCTTATGGATGAAGAACAATATGTGAATGAAGTAAAACGTCAACTAAATGATAAGAAACAATATGCCAAGCTACCCTTTAATCCAATAAAGAAATCACAATCTGAAGATCTTGAATGATGCTAAAATTGAAAAACTTATCTGTCTGAAAGAATTTAAATTCATGTAGCCTGAACATCCGGTGACCCCGGTATTCTACACTATACCCAAATTGCACAAAAAACATAATTTATGTAAGAACTTACCTGATAAATTAATTTCTTTCATATTGGCAAGAGTCCATGAGCTAGTGACATATGGGGACCCTTTAATCCAATAAAGAAATCACAATCTGAAGATCTTGAATGATGCTAAAATTGAAAAACGTATCTGTCTGAAAGAATTTAAATTCATGTAGCCTGAACATCCGGTGACCCCGGTTTTCTACACTATACCCAAATTGCACAAAAAACATAATTTATGTAAGAACTTACCTGATAAATTAATTTTTTTCATATTGGCAAGAGTCCATGAGCTAGTGGCATATGGGATATACAATCCTACCAGGAGAGGCAAAGTTTCCCAAACCTCAAAATGCCTATAAATACACCCCTCACCACACCCACAATTCAGTTTAACGAATAGCCAAGCAGTGGGGTGAAAAAGAAAGGAGTAGAAAGCATCAACAAAGGAAATTTGGAAATAATTGTGCTTTATACAAAAAATCATAACCACCATAAAAAGGGTGGGCCTCATGGACTCTTGCAAATATGAAAGAAATGAATTTATCAGGTAAGTTCTTACATAAATTATGTTTTCTTTCATGTAATTGGCAAGAGTCCATGAGCTAGTGACGTATGGGATAGCAATACCCAAGATGTGGAACTCCACGCAAGAGTCACTAGAGAGGGAGGGATAAAAATAAAAAACAACCATTTTCCGCTGAAAACACAACCCAAAAAAAAAAAAAGTTTATTCTCATAAATAAAAGAAAAAACTTAAATCAAAAAGCAGAAGAATCAAACTGAAACAGCTGCCTGAAGAACTTTTCTACCAAAAACTGCTTCTGAAGAAGCAAATACATCAAAACAGTAGAATTTAGTAAATGTATGCAAAGAGGACCAAGTTGCCACTTTACAAATCTTATCAACTGAAGCTTCATTCTTAAAGGCCCACGTAGTGGAGACTGATCTAGTAGAATGAGCTGTAATTCTCTGAGGCAGGGCCTGACCCGACTCCAAATAAGCTTGATGAATCAAAAGCTTTAACCAAGAGGCCAAGGAAACAGCAGAAGCCTTCTGACCTTTCCTAGGACCAGTAAATAAAACAAATAGACTGGAAGTCTTCCTGAAATCTTTAGTAGCTTCCACATAATATTTCAAAGCTCTTACCACATCCAAAGAATGTAAGGATCTTTCCAAAGAATTCTTAGGATTAGGACACAAGGAATGGACAACAATTTCTCTACTAATGTTGTTAGAATTCACAACCTTAGGTAAAACCCTTATCCAAACCATCCTGAAGAAACTGTAAAATTCTAGAAATTCTAAAAGAATGCCAAGAGAATTTATGAGAAGAACACCATGAAATGCAAGTCTTCCATACTCTATAATAAATCTTTCTAGAGACAGATTTACGAGCTTGTAACATAGTATTAATCACTGAGTCAGAGAAACCTCTATGGCTAAGTACTAAGCGTTCAATTTCCATACCTTCAAATTTAATGATTTGAGATCCTGATGGAAAAACGGACCTTGAGACAGTAAGTCCGGCCTTAAGGGAAGTGGCCAAGGTTGGCAACTGGAAATCCGAAACAGATCTGCATACCAAAACCTGTGTGGCCATGCTGGAGCCACCAGCAGCACAAACAATTGTTCCATGATGATTTTGGATATCACTCTTAGAAGAAGAACTAGAGGCGGGAAAATGTAAGCAAAATGATAACACCAAGGAAGTGTCAGCACATCCACTGCTTCCGCCTGAACATCCCTGGACTTGGACAGGTATCTGGGAAGTTTCTTGTTTAGATGAGAGGCCATGAGATCTATATCTGGAAGACCCCACATCTGAACAATCTGAGAAAACACATCTGGATGGAGAGACCACTCCCCTGGATGTAAAGTCTGACGGCTGAGATAATCCGCCTCCCAATTGTCTACACCTGGGATTTGCACCGCAGAGATTAGACAGGAGCTGGATTCCGCCCAAGCAAGTATCCTTGATACTTCTTTCATAGCTTGGGGACTGTGAGTCCCACCCTGATGATTGACATATGCCACTGTTGTGATATTGTCTGTCTGAAAACAAATGAACGGTTCTCTCTTTAACAGAGGCAAAAACTAAAGAGCTCTGAGAATTGCACGGAGTTCTAAAATATTTATTGGTAATCTCGCCTTTTGAAATTTCCAAACCCCTTGTGCTGTCAGAGATCCCCAAATAGCTCCCCAACCTGAAAGACTCGCATCTGTTGTGATCACAGTCCAGGTTGGCTGAACAAAAGAAGCCCCTTGAACTAAACGATGGTGATCTATCCACCCCGTCAGAGAGTGTCGAACATTGCGATTTAAGGATATTAATTGTGATATATTTGTATAATCCCTGCACCATTGGTTCAGCATACAAAGCTGTAGAGGTCTCATGTGAAAATGGGCAAAGGGGATCACGTCCGATGCTGCAGTCATGAGACCTAAAACTTCCATGCACATAGCCACTGAAGTGAATGACTGAGACTGAAGGTGCCGGCAGGCTGCAACCAATTTTAAACGTCTCTTGTCTGTTAGAGACAGAGTCATGGACACAATCTATCTGGAAGCCTAAAAAGGTGACCCTTGTCTGAGGACTCAAGAAACTTTTTGGTAAATTGATCCTCCAACCATGTTTCCGAAGAAACAACACTAGTTGATTCATGTGAGATTCTGCAGAACGTAAAGACTGAGCTAGTACCAAGATATCGTCCAAATAAGGAAACACCGCAATACCCTGTTCTCTGATTACAGAGAGAAGGGCACCCAGAACCTTTGAAAAGATTCTTGGAGCTGTTGCTAGGCCAAATGGAAGAGCAACAAATTGGTAATGCTTGTCTAGAAAAGAGAATCTCGGACTTCCGGGGCGGAGCTTAGAGAGTCAGGCAGGCTGGAGCCCGACTTGCTAGCTAAGCGTTTCTTTCAATGCCGCAGTGCCGCTTTTCCTTGCCGGGAAGGAGGACCGATTCCCGTGCGGATACCGAGCCGTGATTCGGCCCATTGGCACAGAAGTCCCTGAGAGGCGTTAGGCCGATTCGCCACGGCCACAGCTTGTGTGTTGGAGTCCTTCCGGTCCACCGGAGAGATACCGTCGAAGGTCCCACAGCGTCTAGAGCCATCAGACAGACGCCACACTAAAGCGAGCCTAATTGCTACAATTTTCAAGAAAAAGTGCTTTCTACAGACAAGAAGCCACAGCTCCAATATCAAATGGCAAAGCTATAATAGCCGTAGGTCCACCAAAGATGTACAGACGCGATGTATAGTACCGGTGTTGCCGGCCACAGTAAAAACCTATGAGCGGCTAAAATCTAAAGCGGGAGGCCACTCTGCTGTCCGGCTCCCCCGAGGGAGGGGTGAAAGGCCGGGGAATAGCGCCAGACGGTGCATATATCACGTAAGAGCTGCAGACGACCTGTAAAATCCCTGCTACCTGTTGCCTACTCCAAGTCGGATAAATCTTTCTCTGGTCGGAGGTGTAGCTGGATTAAAGAGAGGCACCGGACAGAGAGTCATTCCGATAAGGAAAAGTTATAACCTGCTGCCCTGGACCGGCTCTCCTTATTTTACCGCTGGGAAGTGGTAATTCTATTACCTCGTATCTAGCTCACGGCACATAAGAAGAAATTCCTGATACCAGTTTTCTATCCTAAGCCCGTTAAACCTCCCCCCCGTTTGATTCGGGGCCGGATCAAAGAGAGTCACCGGGCAGGGAGACATCTCGTCAAGGAAAGCTATAATTTGCCGGCCTGGCCCGGCTCCTCTTACCTTTCATGAGTTAGTGCCTACATTCTTACGCTTCAATCGGCTGGCGGTGCAGGAGTGCCGCTCACCTCTTCTGGCATGACACTATTAGTTGGACCTTACTTACCCTTACTACAAAAGAAGAAGTACCTGTTCTATCTTGGTCTACGCAAGTATCTGAGCCATTCTGGCTTTTATTAAGACTTTGTTTTTCTGACATTTTTCAGCTTAAACTGAATTGACTCTAGTTCACTTTCTCACTGAATATTGGGTTGCTATCTTCAATGATTTTTTTTTTTTTTTTTTTTCCTTTTTCTTTTTTTCTGCTGCATTTTTTATCTTATTTCTTTTTTTTGTTAGATACTTGAAGGCAAAAAATCATATAAAATCATGTTTATAATCTTATCGTCTTCATAGAAAATGCTCATAATGCTCATAATATAATAGAGGTGATGTACAGATGTTAAACCGCTTACACTGTTCCTATTTGAGGTACTTAGTAAATCTTGGGACAGAAACTAATAATATTAATAAGTTTGTAATTGGGAAGTGTTAACAGCTGCTGTCCGGGTCTTGTATACTGGGGTATTGGTTCATGTGTTTTCTCTGATTTTCATCTATCTATGATTTATCCCTTGACCTATAAGGTTAATTAAGATATTTCTGATATACATATTACAGAATCTGTTATTAATTGACAGATAAAGGTTTTCTCAAAGGTATAAGATATATTGTGGTCTCGAAATTGAACATACACATAGTTGTCACAACATAAGCAGTATCACCACATTAGTACCCATATTACCTGCATATTCTCCCATTGCCACCTAGAAGTCCAGAGTTGTTAGTCTAGAAGCTATTGAGGTGACTTAGCAAAATCTGTTGCTCCCCCGTTGTATGTTGTTACCCAACTCTTGCAGGCTTTAAAAAAACACCTCACTATTTGAAAAAAAAAAAAAAAAAAAAAGAAAAAAAAAAAGAGAAAAAAAAGGGGAAGGAAATACACTTAACATATTCTTTTTTTTGGTCTAGACACACAAAATTATTTTTTTCTTATTTTTTCCTTTATGGTTTAAACATTTTTTGATCTCACCCCCCCTATTCAGGGTATCACACGTTATCTTATTAATTTTTAGACACAATAACACTAAGAATCACGTACTTAATGGAAAAATTTGTCACCCAGGTGAAACACAATTCACCCATAATGCCTGCCAAAACTAAAGACAAAAAAAATAAACTAACGGAGGTTAGCTCAGACTCCTCTCTAGAAACACAGACAAACCCCTTTGATACACAAGTACTAATAACACAACTGAGTCAATTGTTTATACCCCAATTTGATGTTATCAAAAAAGACCTATCAAATATTACATCTAGGCTCGAGGTAATCTCCTCAGAAGTGAAACAGTTCGCTTCTAGAATTACAGAGGCTGAAACCAGAATTTCAGACTTAGAAGATCTGGTAAACACACAAGAAAATATATTACAAAAACAAGGTGACAAAATCTGTAGTTTACAAAATCGCCTGGAGGATCTAGAAGATCGCTCCAGGCGTAACAATATTAGAATTGTCGGCTTACCCGATACCCCAGAATTTGAGGACCTGTTGCACTTTTCTTCAACAGTCCTCCCTCAAGCTCTAGGATTCCCCCCCCACCTTCTCCCCCTGTCAATAGAAAGAGCCCATCGAATAGGCCCTAGAAGAGTCAACCAAGATGGATCATCTAGAAATAGAATCTGTATTTTTAAAACCCTTAGATTTCAGGATAAAATTCAAATCCTTAAATTATTTAAAAAATTAGAAACATTCACTATAGCAAGCAAGAAGATTCTGTTATTTCAGGATTTTTCTAATGAAACTGCTCTCAAGAGAAAAAGTATGGCCCCCTTCTGTACCCAATTGATTAATAAAGGAGAAAATGCACGGATGGTATATCCTGCAAGGATTATAATTTTGAAGGAAGGTAACAGGATATCTCTTGGTTCTGTAGAAGAAGCGCAGAAATATCTCTCAGATGGCTCCTAATGTTAATTTTAAGTTCAGTATCTTATTTGTTCCTTTTTTTCTTTTTTTTTTTTCCTCTCTCTCTCCTTCTTTTCCTCCCTCTCTCTCCCCCTATCCCCCCCACCCTATTGCCTTCAGCTATTGGTAGATATATTTGTGAATTTGAGTATTCCAATTTTAGCTGATGGCCACTACAGGATTTAACTTAGTTGAAGAATTTAAGCTCCTTTCCTGGAATGTAGGAGGAATAACCTCAGCAATAAAACGTAAGATAGTTATTCAAAGACTGGGGAAATTAAACCCCTCAATTGTTTTCCTACAAGAAACCCACCTTAAAGATGTTGAAATATCTAAACTTCAGTCTAAATGGGTTGGGGAAGTCATAGCAACCCCATGTGCCTCTAGAAAAAATGGAGTTGCAATTTTAATTAATAAAAATTTGACCTATAAGATTTTGAGTATAGAAAGGGACCCAGAAGCTAGATTTCTCTTAGTACAAATTCAAATCCATGAGGCCAGAATATTTTTATGCAATATATATGCTCCTAACAAATATTCATCCAAATTTTGGAAATTAATCCAGTCTAAACTATTTCCTCATATTAACCAAAATGTTATAGTCGGGGGTGATTTTAATATGTCTTTATCTACTGATCTCGATAGATTTGACACTAGAAATAAACAAGAATATGATCGGCAAGCTAAATATTTCAGATCCTTTTGCGATAAGATGAAACTTGTCGATATTTGGAGAATTAAAAATCCCGACTCTCGGAAATTTACTTGTGAATCCAAAACGTATAGGACATTTTCGAGAATCGATTATATTTTACTATCCGAATCTTTATCTATATTTAGGTCAACCCCCCAGATACATGTTCAGATAAGACACTACCTCAATAGACATAATTGGGAGCGGGGTTGGTGCCTAGAGTGGTCCGATATTAAAAAATGTATTTTGAAATACAAAACGGGATCAACTTCAATCTCTCTCATGTATGACATTATGCTCAATAAACAGAATCTACTCGGTCTTAATTATATCTCTGCTTCATGGTCACAAGATTGTCCAAACTTGGAAGACGGAGAATTAAAGGATAGTTGTACTTTAGTAAACAAATGTCGAATTCCATCCAGCTGGAAAGAGTCTCATTTTAAAATCATAAATAGGTCATATATAACACCTGCTAGGCTGGCAAAAATGTATAGCTCACAATCCGCTAAATGCCCTCGATGTACATATTTCAAGGCAGACCTTCTACACATGTTTTACTATTGCCCAAAATTAAAACAATTATGGAATAAACTTTCCTTCTGGTTAAAAAAACACTATGCTACTGTAGTCTCATTTAACTCAGAAAATATCATTTTCTTAAATTTCCATGTCAATGATTCCCTTCTGAGATTAAAAACTTTAGTATCCATTATTATGTCTATTAGACATCTCATTACAAAAAATTGGAAATCAAAGTATGTACCCTCCTTCGCTAGGGTTACGCAAGAGATACAGAATCAAATAATTTTTGAATCTTTTCACCTTAAATCCTCTAATGAAAAAAAAATAAAAAAATTCATTTTTGACTGGTTACCCATAATTAAGTCCTATACCTTATCCATCCAAAAACGTATCTTATTCCCTTTTTTAAGCTCAGATAGTTTCGCAGATTTTGTACTGCATGGTGATTTTCCGGCTTCATGGATTTCCAGTTACAGGGAATAGGAGCGCTGTGAACCAAGATAAACGATCATTCATAATGATGGCTTTAACACTGATTGAGGGGGGAGGGGGCGAGGGGAGGGGGGGGGGCTGGGGAGAGAGGAGGAACTTAATTTACTTTTTCTTTCTTTTTTCTTTCTTTAGGGAAACTAAACTAAGTAAGTGGTAAAAAATTATTTTTCTTTTTTTTTTCAGTCCCAGCAAGTTAAAATGATGAGCTCTAGACTGTTAAGTTATTTACTTTTTGGGCCCTTATGGCTTAAGTATTTTAAGCTTAGATGATATTATGTATTATAAACCTCATTTGTGCCCTATTGGTTATTATTGTTTGAGTTAGTCCACACTATTTGAGCTATGATACCATGTCTAGTCGTCTTTTATTATTGTAATATTAAGTATAGTTTTTTTATTTAAAGACGTCTGAAAGACATGGGCTACTGGGCTTAGCTCATTGGTGTAATGATATAAACGGTCAATGTATGTCAATATTGTGTGTATGACATTAACTTTTTTTTTTCCCTTATATAATGTATATATATTTGTATCTTTATCAAACCTGTCATTTTGCCTTGTATGGCATATTTTTATTAGAGATTTGTTTTTGTCTTTTTTGTTTTTTTACCTTTAATAAAAGAAAAATTACTAAAAAAAAAAAAAAAGAAAAGAGAATCTCAGGAACTGATAATGTTCTGGATGAATCGGAATATGAAGGTATGCATCCTGCAAGTCTATTGTGGACATATAATGTCCTCACTGAACAAAAGGAATACTCCTTATAGTCACCATCTTGAAAGTTGGTACTCTTACATAACGATTCAACATTTTCAGATCCAGAACTGGTCTGAATAAATTTTCCTTCTTTGGGACAATGAATAGATTTGAATAAAACCCCAAACCTTGTTACTGAAAAGGAACTGGCATGATTACCCCTGAAGACTCCAGGTCTGAAACACACTTCAGGAAAGCCTGAGCTTTTACTGGATTTGCTGGGATATGTGAGAGAAAAAAAAATCTTCTCACAGGAGGTCTTACTTTGAATCCTATTCGATACCCTTGAGAGACAATGCTCTGAATCCATTGATTTTGGACAGAATTTATCCAAATATCCTTGAAAAACCTTAATCTGCCCCCTACCAGCTGAGCTGGAATGAGGGCCGCACCTTCATGCGGACTTAGGGGCTGACTTTGGTTTCTTAAATGGCTTGGATTTATTCCAATTTGAGGAAGGCTTCCAATTGGAAACAGATTCCTTGGGGGAAGGATTGGGTTTTTGTTCCTTATTTTGACGAAAGGAACGAAAACGGTTAGAAGCCTTAGATTTACCCTTAGGTTTTTTTTTTATTTTTAAAACAAGCTTTATTGGTGAACATTCATCGGTCCTTTACATAAGTGCAACATAGTAATATAACAGGGTTACATTTCACATAGCATTATATATAACTTACATTTAGATCATAATGACAAAGGCCCAGCTTAAGGCTAACAGTATATTACTAAACCATATAATATTTGCTACATAAGGTTGTACCGCATTTAGAATGCCGCCTAGACAACATTTTCTAAGAACCAGTTCAATAAGCAAATAACTGAAATGCTCACATGCGTTATTCTTTAGTGCATCACATGAAGAAAAAAGGGAAAGAAGGGGAAGAGAAGCTAGAGGGTAAACAACAAGAGGGTATAGAGAAAGGAGAGGGGGGAGGAGAGAGAAAAAAAAAGGGATAAAACATATCAGTGCACCTTCCAAATCACCTCCAAATCAAGTCAGAATCAGTACTTCATATCTCTTTGCCTTCCCATAATAATACCATGTATTCATGTGTTTCGATTTTACCTGACCTTATGTAGTGGTATCTCTCCAAGCTCAGCAGATCCCTGACCCCAGCCCTCCATTCACCCAAAGTGGGCACCTGCTGGGATTTCCAATGCCTTGGAACAAGGCACTTTGCGCAATTTAGGAACAAGAGGAACAGATTTCATTTATGCTCTTCAATAATTCTGGGAATTTCATGATAGATAAGGTATTTGGGGTCTGGGGGCACGATCATTTTCAAGATCCTGTCTGCCTCCCCGAACACCGCCTCCCAAAAGGGTCTTATAAGGGGGCACCTCCACCATAGGTGCAACATCGTGCCCTCCTCTCCACAGCCTCTCCAGCACTCCCCATTCAGATGGTGATATATCCTCCGCAGCCATTGTGGTGTCAGGTACCACCTACTTAGGAATTTGAAATGCATTTCCTGCAGTCGTATTGACACCGACGCTTTTCTCGCTTTGTTGAAAATAGATCGCCAGGCCTGTGTATCAATCTCCAGTCCCAGCTCTCTATGCCACGCATCTACATAAGTAGGTCTAGTCTCCCCATCTCCCTCCAATAGCAGTGTGTATAATAAAGAGACCAGGTGACGCGGGATAGTGGATGAGGTACAAAGCTCCTCAAATGGGGTTTTCTGCCTGATCAGTTGGTCTCTATTACGCGCTTTAGTGAAGAAATGTGTTAATTGTGATGTTCTAAACCATGAAGAGAACAGCGCTGGATTCCAAGCAGCTAGTTCCTCCTGTGGCTTAAGTTTGGCATGCTCAATCACATTGGAAATAGCAGCCTCTGAGAGAGAGTAGTGGGCTCCCGAAGAGTATCTTTTATTTGCTATTCCATTATCTGGGTTTTCCAATACAGGGGTAACCGGAGCTGTGGCTGAGGAAATGAAATTTGTGGTTTTAATTAGCTTATCCCAGACATGAAACACGTCTTGTAAGAGAGGATAGTGCGAGATGCATTGTGGACGGTGCTCAGCCCTTATCCACGCCAGCGAACCCCTTTGGAGGATTTCCCTATCCAACCCAATCCAGGCCTTATCTGAGGAACCGTGACACCATTCAACAATTCGTTGTAAGATCATTGCTCTATGGTATTCAATAAGCAATGGCCCTCCCGCCCCCCCTCTGTCTCTAGGAAGATACATTGTCTTTTTGCTAATCCTTGGCCTCAGGTCATTCCATATATAGGATTCCATTAGCATTTGTACTTGATGTATCAAGTGTTCAGCCGCTGCCAATGGGATTGTCTGCATTATATAAAGCATTCTAGGTAGCACATTCATTTTGGCTACATTTATCCTCCCCATCCAAGAGATGGTTTTATTGTTCCAAGATTTCAAATCTCCTGCAATAGTATCTCTGATGTTTTTATAGTTGACGTTCACTATCCCCCCCAATGAAGGAGCAAGCAGAATGCCAAGATATTTCAAATGCTTTGTAGCGATTTTTTGAGGACACTCCAGGTTCTGAGCGTCATATTCTTCGCAAGGCATAGAAATGTTCAGTATTTCCGATTTGGAAAGATTGAGCAGGAAGTCCGAGACCCGTCCGTAATCATTAAACTCCACAAGTGCTGCTTGCAAGGAGGCACCATTGTCCGCGAGAGTCAGCAGAACGTCGTCCGCGTACATTATCAATTTATGTTCTATTTCGCCGACTCGAAATCCACGAACAGCAGTGTTAGCAAGCCAGAGCCTCCATAACCAGGGCGAACAGCAGGGGAGAGAGCGGGCACCCCTGCCTCGTTCCATTAGAAATCGAAAAAGGTGCAGAGAGCATACCTTTCACCCTGAAACGTGCACTTGGGCCGGAGTGCAAAGAGAACACCCCATTGATAAAGCGTGGGCCAAGACCCACTTTCACCAAAGTGTGGCGCATAAACGACCAGTTAACCCGGTCGAAGGCCTTTTTCGCATCCGTCGATACAAGGACCAACGGCGCAGAGTTGACCTGGGCTGCAGAAATCAGTTGGAGGACCCAAAGAGTGTTATCTCATGCCTCTCTTGCCGGGATAAAGCCTGCCTGGTCCATTGAAATTAATTTAGGTAGGTATTTCTTAAGTCGATTCGCTATAACTTTCGCCAGTATCTTAACATCTACGTTAAGAAGAGAGATTGGTCTGTAACTACCTGTTTGTGTTACTGGCTTGTCTGGCTTAGGAATAACTGCGATAAAGGCCTCTAGCATCGGTCTAGGCAATACTGGGTCGCAAGCCAACTGATTAAACAATTGGAGTAATCGAGGCACCAGGATAATTGCAAAGGATTTGTAATATCGAGCCCCAATCCCATCAGGGCCCGGGCTTTTACCAACCTGAAGGCCTTTAATGGCCTCTGTGATTTCCTCCGCAACAAACGGAGCTTCCAATTGTTCTGTTTCATCTTCCGATAATCGCGGTAGGTCAATTCCTTCTAAGTAGTCTGTGACCTCCTGTTCAGGAATCTGGTCAACATATTGCTCTCCCCGTGCTGAGTCGCTTGAATGAATGTTATAGAGAGATTCATAGAATTTCCCAAAGGTGTTAGCGATTGCTTGCCCATCTTTGTGTGTATTCCCTTGATCGTCTACTATTTCGAAGACATAGGAGTTTAGTCTTTTTCATGCCAAGGCACGAGCCAGGAGCCTCCCTGCTTTATTTCCCTGCTCAAAGAACTTCTGCCTCAAAATTAGTGCCTTTTTGTGTTGTTCCTCTTGCAAGTGCCTCAGCAAGGCTGACCTAGCCACGGCCAGTTCCTCCTGTAGTGCCTTATCAGTGGGGCTAAGTTTATGCGCTGCTTCTTTCTGAGTCACCTGTGTTAACAGGGCTGAGTATTGTTCTCTTTTAGTTCGGCGCAACTTAGCACTGTGCCTCATTAAAATGTTCCGAAGCACACATTTGTCTATTTGATCATTTGCGTTTAGACGAAAGTATTCCTCCAAGCGAATGTGTAGTTCCTGAGTCAGTAGTTGGTCATTTAAGAGAAACTCGTCCAATCTCCAAATATAAGGAGTTATTGGCGAGTCGGGCCAGTCTATGGTGCATCTAACCGGAGCATGATCCGACCACGTGATCGTATTGATATTACTGCCGGTTGTGACTGCTAAACCCGCCGAGTCCGCAAATAGATAATCTATCCTCGTATATTTCCTATGAGGATGCGAATAAAATGTAAAGTTTTTAGTTAAAGGATGAAAAGTACACCACACATCGTGTACCACTAGATCTGTGAGAGATTTAGTAAGATGTTTAACTACCTTGTGAGGAGCGCTGGAGAGACCATCAGAAGTATCCAGAACCGGGTCCAATGACACATTAAAGTCACCGCCCAAAAAAAGAGTGCCTTTCTGTGTCTCCAAAATCTTGAGCATAAGTTTTTTGAAGAATATGTCTTGGGCTTTGTTTGGAAGATAGAGGTTGGCCAGGGTCAAAGGTCTGCCGTATAGTGAGCCGGTCAAAATTATATACCTACCATCTGGGTCTCTAATTATTTGGTCTACCTGAAAAGGGACTGTAGGGTGAAAAAGTATTCCCACTCCATTTTTTTTTGATGCACCCGAGGCAAAGTATGCTACTGGGTACTGTCTATCAAACCATTTTGGCTCTCTGAGCCTAGAGAAGTGAGTCTCCTGGAAGAACACTATGTCACTCCCCATCCGATGTAAGTCCCAGGTAATTATAGATCTTTTCCCTGGGCTATTAAGGCCCTTGACGTTTATGGTAACTAGTTCAATAGTGTGTCGCCTGACCTGTGACTGTGATTTGGCCATCTTGATAAAAAAAAAAAAAAGAGGGGGAGAGGAGAAGGAGGAGTAAGTAAAGGATTAATTAGATAGAATATCTAATGACAATAGTAGAACCTATAGTCTCAAACAAAAGCGGGTTAGGGGCAGGGTAGTTAGCGAGAATAGGGAAGGGGAGAAAGAGAAGAAAGAAGGGGTCAGAGGCCTGGTACAGACCAAGACTACAAAAGAAAAGAATGCCTTTCCCAGAAAGAATAGAAAGACAAGATTTTAAGATGAAAAGTGTAGTTTCCAAACCAGTAGGAAACTTTATATATTACTCAATAGGAGGTAGTAACCTTATTACTCTTACAAATACATTATCAACAGAAAAATAAACTTTGTAGGTAAGAAAGACCCATAAATACAAAACATTAGAATGTAAATATTAGAACCATATATTTATACAATAACACCACAAAACCTCAAGGCAGTCCCCCCGCCCCCCCGAGAAACCACTAGCTTATGGGGAGTTCCTTTCCCAACTACATCTTAAGTTGCATGTGATGCAAGATAGACAGGGAACCAAAAGGGCTAATGTGTAAGTTGTTCTCTGACCTCCCAGCCCGAGAAAACCCCTCCCATTCCATCATCTTATTCCCATATGTGGTAAGCTGGGCTAGCATCTCTTATATACATATATATACGATTCAAGTTATTTGGGTAACTTCCAAATGACCCCCGCCCCTCAACCATCCCCTCCCTGTGCCCACTGAAGGGAATATCTGCTTACATAAAGCTAACTATTATGCATTTTCTATGGTCTCATAATACATTTAGAAATTAGCTGTTACCATATTTTTAAGAACATCTTGTTGAGAAAGTAGTTTATGCATACATCTAACAAACTTGCAATTGATATATGAATTAGTTGCTATATAAACAAGTTAGTCTAAGTGTTTACCAATCTGCATATGAGTCTACCTCCACTCTGATGAACTGCAAGGCGTCCTTTATTTACTCCTTCTTCAAAGGTCTGATTGATGACGCTAAAAAGAGGAGACAAATCAAAAGGCAGGGGACATCTTTCTCATAGGGAACAAGCATTAGATACTAAGTACTCTAAACTAAGACATTACATTGATAAATGCAACAACATCTGAAAGTTGAGTAAGAGATTTGTGTCTCTCAGGCCCAGCAGGGGGACCCCAATAGTGACATATAAACCATTCCCGTAAATCAATGAGTTAAAGATCAATCCCTGTCCCTCTCCACCTCAGGCCTTTGCTGGCCAGCGGCTGCCGCCATGTTTGGAGGGTTGATCTGGATGCCCAGGGCCTGATTGAAAGCGGGGAGGTCAGTTGGTGTTCTGAAGATGGCGGATGTTCCGTTTTTAGATGCTATTAGGCATGTGGGGAACCCCCACCTGTATGGGATCTGCTGCTCCTTTAGCCTTAAAGTTATATAACGAAGATCTCTCCGCTTTGAAGAGTAGCCGGGCACAAATCATTAAAGACCTGTATTTCCTCCCCCTCAAATCGCAGTGGGTGTTTGTTCCTTGAGTGTCTCAAGATTTCTTCTTTGTCCCTGCACGATAGGAGTTTTATGATAATGTCTCTGGGAGGTGCTCTGGCTGGAGGCCTAGGTCGGAGCGTTTTTGAGAAATTTAAAGAATTCTTGTATATATTGGTTAATGTCAGGCGGGCTTACTGCTTCAGGCACACCCCGGAGTCGCAGGTTATTCCGCCTGCTCCTGTTCTCCAGGTCTTCAATTCTGTCAGTTAGTAATTGCACTGTAGCTTCTTGGGATTGTATGCAGCTAGCTTGTTGCTGCAGATCTGAGCGCATAATTTCCTGTGCTTCTTCTACCTGCGCTACTTTGCGGTCCACCATCATGATGTCTTTTTTAAGCTCACCAAACATCAGCTTAACATCTACCATTGCCTCCTTGATGTCATTCTTAGATGACAAATGACTGATATCTTCCTTAGTAAGATAATTAGATTGTTCAGAATCTGCGCACCATGTTTGCACAGCTGTTGTTTGTTTGCTGCCTGTGGGCCCTTCCCTGCTTGCACTTGGGGCTGTCTCTGAGGAAATCAAATAATGCTCCATGTTAGAGGATTGGGAACTTTTGGAAGGTTTTGGGCCTTTCCTATCAGCCATTCCCAGTGGTGGAGTGATAAGGGGTCAGTGACCACTTCTATTCTAGCTCCCTTGTTGTTTATTACAGCAAACTTAAAATGCTATGTGCAGTAAGTTCTGTGTCAGGATTTAAAACTTTTGCAATTGCACATGCAGATCAGAGCAATATCCCAAACTTGTGAGTCCCACACCAATCAGTTTGTTACGGTCAGTGGTACAAAAAAGTATTTCCCCCTGAACACTTATAATGCCATTCTGTAAGTTTACAGGTGCCACCCGGTTATATCAGCACATGTGGCTCAAGACTTTTCTTTCCGTGCAGGGACCAACCGTTGCTAAGTGCAGGCTGTGTATGCCCAGATCTTCAGCCCCCCACACATTCAAAAAAGGAATATATAATGCGGTTCACTCACCAGGACCGTGAGCCGGAAAGCCCCTTCAAATCGTGCAGTGTTCGTTAGAGCCGCTTCGCGCCACTAGGCCAAATCAGCAGCTGCGTCCCAAATTGTGTAAGGCCCTAAGTTAAGGCCCGCTCCAGTGCCGCTGTTCCGGTTAGTGTCTTTCGTGTGTGCAGAGCTTCAGACAGGACAGACAAGTGGCAACAACACAGCCCAGTCTCTCAGGCCAGTCCGGTGTCTCCTGCTCCCGCCACCAGTGCAGTCTCACTCCCCAGAGTCTAGTGCAGCAAGAAGGTACCTCTGACTTCTCCGGTCCCCTCCGGTTCACAATTCAGGGTTTGAAGGATCAGTTACGATAGCCACTGCCTTCAGAGATATGTAGTATGCTTTTTAAGTGGTTCTTATATGCTATGGGTCATTCTATTCCTTATGTAAGAGCTTTGAGGCTTCAGAGCTCAACTAGTGTGCGGCCATCAGCAAGCGTGGCCAGGATCCGCCCCCTACCCTTAGGTTTTTTATCCTGAGGCAGAAAAACTCCCTTTCCCCCAGTAACAGTTGAAATAATAGAATCCAACTGAGAACCAAATAAATTATTACCTTGGAAAGAAATAGTAATCTAGATTTAGATGTCATATCAGCATTACAAGATTTAAGCCACAAAGCTCTTCTAGCTAAAATAGCTAAAGACATGGATCTAACATCAATTTTGATAATATCAAAAATGGCATCACAAATAAAATGATTAGCATGTTGCAGTAAGCGAATAATGCTAGATATATCAGAATCCAATTCTTGTTGGGCTAAATTCTCCAACCAGAAAGTTGATGCAGCCACAACATCAACCAAAGAAATTGCAGGTCTGAGAAGATTACCTGAATATAAATAGGCTTTTCATAGATAAGATTCAAGTTTCCTATCTAAAGGATCCTTAAAGGAAGTACTATCTTCCATAGGAATAGTGGTACGTTTAGCAAGAGTAGAAATAGCCCCATCAACTTTGGGGATTTTTTACCAAAACTCTATAGAATTTGCTGGTAAAGGATACAATTTTTTTAAACCTTGAAGAAGGAATAAAAGAAGTACCTGGCTTATGCCATTCCTTTCCTTAGAAATCATATCAGAAATAGCTTCAGGAATATGAAAAACCCCTGGAGAAACCACAGGAGGTTTAAAAACAGCATTTAAACATTTATTAGACTGAACGTCAAGAGGACTGGTTACCTCAATATCCAAAGTAATTAACACTTCTTTTAATAAAGAACGCATATACTCTATTTTAAATAAATAAGTAGATTTGTCAGTTTCAATGTCTGAGGAAGGATCTTCTGTATCAGATAGATCCTCATCAGAGGAGGATAAATTATTATGTTGTTGGTCATTTGAAATTTCATCAACTGAATGAGAAGTTTTAAAAGACCTTTAACGTTTATTAGAAGGTGGAAATGCAGACAAAGCCTTCGATAGAATAAGAAACAAATTCTTTAAAATTCATAGGTATAGCATGTACATTAGAAGTTGAAGGAACTGCAACTGGCAATGTATTATTACTGATGGACACACTATCTGCATGTAAAAGTTTATCATGACAAATATTACAAATGATATTCAGAGAAATAATTTCCACAATCTTACAACAAATGCACTTAGCTTTGGTAGAACCAATGTCAGGCTGCAAAGTTCCAGCAGATACTTCTGAGGCAGGATCAGATTGAGACATCTTGCAAAATGTAACAGAAAAACACAAAATATAAAGCAAAATTATCAATTTCCTTATATGACAGTTTCAGGAATGGGAAAAAAATGCAAATAGCATAGGTCGCATATAGAGAAAAAGGCAAGAGGCAAACATCAATGGGGTATTAAAATAATGAAAAAGTTGGGCGCCAAGTAACTGAAAACTTTTTTGGCGCCAATAATAACCGGAAATGACACACTCGCGTCATCACTAATGACACAACCGTGTGTAAGGTTTTGGCGTCAAGTATGACGCCGGAAATGACGAAGTTGCGCCATAGACGTATTTTTCGCGCCAAAAAATTCTTGCGCCAAGAATGACGCAATAAAGTCTAGCATTTGGCGCACCCATGGGCCTAATACCGCCTGCAATTTGCAAGAAAATAGTCAATTGAAAAAAAGACTAAACCCCACGTAAGAAAAAAAATTCTTAAAAATGTTTATTTTCCCCAAATATGAAACTAACAATCTGCAGAAGGAAATACATGAACCTGACTCATGGCAAATATACGTACAATACATATATTAGCTGAGGTGTCTTAAGAAATAAAAACATACTTACCAAAAGACACCCATCCACATATAGCAGATAGCCAAACCAGTACTGAAACAGTTATCAGTAGAGGTAATGGTAAAATGAGAGTATATCGTCGATCTGAAAAGGGAGGTAGGAGATGAATCTCTACGACCGATAACAGAGAACCTACGAAATAGACCCCCATTAGGGAAATCATTGTATTCAATAAGTGATACTCCCTTCACGTCCCTCTGACATTCGCTTTACTCTGAGAGGAATCGGGCTTCAACAATGCTGAGAAGCGCATATCAACCTAGAAATCTTAGCACAAACTTACTTCACCACCTCCACAGGAGGCAAAGTTTGTAAAACTGAATTGTGGGTGTGGTGAGGGGTGTATTTATAGGCATTTTGAGGTTTGGGAAACTTTGACCCTCCTGGTAGGATTGTATATCCCATACGTCACTAGCTCATGGACTCTTGCCAATTACATGAAAGAAATAGGAAAAATCCACCGATACGTCCCATAGTGTCAGGAATAGGTAGTCTACCTGAGAAAAACAGAATTTATGTTTACCTGATAAATTTCTTTCTCCTACGGTGTATCCGGTCCATGGCTTCATCCTTACTTGTGGGATATTCTCAATCCCTACAGGAAGTGGCAAAGAGAGCACACAGCAAAGCTGTCCATATAGCTCCCCTCAGGCTCCGCCCCCCCAGTCATTCGACCGACGGTTAGGAGAAAAAGGAGAACCATAGGGTGTGCAGTGGTGACTGTAGTTTATAAAAATAAATTTAAACCTGACTAAAATGCCAGGGTGGGCCGTGGACCGGATACACCGTAGGAGAAAGAAATTTATCAGGTAAACATAAATTCTGTTTTCTCCTACATTGGTGTATCCGGTCCACGGCTTCATCCTTACTTGTGGGAACCAATACCAAAGCTTTAGGACACGGATGAAGGGAGGGAACAAGTCAGGTAACCTAAACGGAAGGCACCACTGCTTGCAAAACCTTTCTCCCAAAAATAGCCTCCGAAGAAGCAAAAGTATCGAATTTGTAAAATTTGGCAAATGTATGCAGTGAAGACCAAGTCGCTGCCTTACAGATCTGTTCAACAGAAGCCTCATTCTTGAAAGCCCAAGTGGAAGCCACAGCTCTAGTAGAGTGAGCTGTAATTCGTTCAGGAGGCTGCCTTCCAGCAGTCTCATAAGCCAACCGGATGATGCTTTTCAGCCAGAAAGACAGAGAGGTCGCAGTCGCCTTTTGACCTCTCCTCTTACCAGAATAGACGACAAACAAGGACGAAGTTTGTCTGAAATCTTTAGTTGCTTTTAGGTAAAACTTCAAAGCACGAACCACATCGAGATTGTGTAACAGACGTTCCTTGTTAGAAGCTGGGTTAGGACACAGAGAAGGAACAACTATTTCCTGGTTAATTTTCTTATTGGAAACCACTTTTGGAAGAAAACCAGGTTTGGTACGTAAAACGACCTTATCTGTATGAAACACCAGATAGGGTGAATTACACTGCAAAGCAGACAATTCAGAAACTCTTCTAGCGGAAGAGATAGCAACCAAAAACAAAACTTTACAAGATAGTAACTTAATATCTATGGAATGTAGAGGTTCAAACGGAACCCCCTGAAGAACTGAAAGAACTAGATTTAGACTCCATGGAGGAGCCACAGGTCTGTAGACAGGCTTGATTCTGACTAAAGTCTGCACAAACTCCTGAACATCTGGCATTGCTGCCAGACGTTTGTGTAACAAAACATACAGAGCTGATATCTGTCCTTTTAAGGAACTAGCTGACAAACCTTTCTCCAATCCTTCTTGGAGAAAAGCTAAAATCCTTGGAATCCTAATCTTACTCCATGAGTAACCCTTGGATTCGCACCAACAAAGATATTTCCGCCATATCTTATGGTAAATTTTCCTAGTGACAGGCTTTCTATCCTGAATCAGGGTATCTATAACTGAATCCGAAAACCCACGCTTAGCTAGAATCAAGCGTTCAATCTCCAAGCAGTCAGTTGCAGAGAGACTAGGTTTGGATGTACGAATGGACCTTGAATTAGAAGGTCCTGCCTCAAAGGTAGCTTCCATGGTGGAACCGATGACATATTCACCAGGTCTGCATACCAGGTCCTGCGTGGCCACGCAGGAGCTATCAGAATTACTGAAGCCTTCTCCTGTTTGATCCTGGCTACTAGCCGTGGGAGAAGAGGAAACGGTGGAAAGACATAAGCTAGATTGAACGACCAAGGTGCTGCTAAGGCATCTACCAGTGTCACCTTGGGATCCCTGGACCTGGACCCGTAACATGGAACTTTTGAGTTCTGACGTGACGCCATCAGATCCAGATCCGGAATGCCCCATAGTTGAGTTAACTGGGCAAAAACCTCCGGGTGAAGTTCCCACTCCCCCGGATGGAAAGTCTGACGACTCAGATAATCCGCTTCCCAGTTGTCCACTCCTGGGATGTGAATTGCTGATAGATGGCAGGAGCGATCCTCTGCCCATTTGAAGATATTGGATACCTCTCTCATCGCCAGGGAACTCTTCGTTCCCCCCTGATGATTGATGTACGCTACAGTCGTCATGTTGTCCGACTGAAATCTGATGAATCTGGCCTCCGCTAGTTGAGGCCTATGCCTGGAGCGCATTGAATATCGCTCTCAATTCCAATATGTTTATCGGGAGAAGAGATTCTTCCCGAGACCATAGACCCTGAGCCTTCAGGGACTCCCAGACCGCGCCCCAGCCCAAAAGACTGGCGTCGGTCGTGACGATGATCCACTCTGGTCTGCGGAAACTCATTCCCTGAGACAGGTGATCTAGAGACAGCCACCAGAGGAGTGAGTATCTGGTTTTCTGGTCCATTTGAATCTGGGGAGACAAGTCTGCATAATCCCCATTCCACTGTTTGAGCATGCACAGTTGCAATGGTCTTAAATGAATTCGAGCAAAAGGAACCACGTCCATTGCCGCAACCATTAGTCCTATTACCTCCATGCACTGAGCTATGGAGGGCTGAGGAATGGATTGAAGAACTCGACAAGCGTTCAGAAGCTTTAACTTCCTGACCTCTGTCAGAAAGATCTTCATTTCTACTGAGTCTATTATTGTTCCCAGAAAGGGAACCCTTGTGGACAGGGACAGGGAACTTTTTTCTATGTTCACCTTCCACCCGTGAGATCTGAGAAAGGCTAAAACAATGTCTGTATGAGCCCTTGCTTTGGGAAGGGACGACGCTTGTATTAGAACATCGTCTAGGTAAGGTGCTACTGCAATGCCCCTCGGCCTTAGCACCGCTAGAAGGGACCCTAGCACCTTTGTGAAAATTCTGGGAGCAGTGGCTAAACCAAACGGAAGAGCCACGAACTGGTAATGTTTGTCCAGAAAGGCGAACCTCAGGAACTGATGGTGATCTTTGTGGATAGGAATATGCAGGTACGCATCCTTTAAGTCCACGGTAGTCATGTATTGACCCTCCTGGATCGTTGGTAAAATTGTCCGAATGGTTTCCATTTTGAATGATGGAACTCTGAGGAATTTGTTTAGAATTTTTAAGTCCAGAATTGGCCTGAAAGTTCCTTCTTTTTTGGGAACTACAAACAGGTTTGAGTAAAAACCCAGTCCTTGTTCCGCTGTTGGAACTGGGTGTATCACTCCAATCTTTAATAGGTCTTCTACGCAACATAAGAATGCCTGTCTCTTTATCTGGTTTAAAGATAAGCGAGACATGTGGAACCTTCCCCTTGGAGGAAGGTCCTTGAACTCTAGAAGATACCCCTGAGAAACAATTTCTAGTGCCCAGGGGTCCGGAACATCTCTTGCCCAAGCCTGAGCAAAGAGAGAAAGTCTGCCCCCTACTAGATCCGGTCCCAGATCGGGGGCTACCCCTTCATGCTGTCTTGGTAGCAGCAGCAGGCTTCTTGGCCTGTTTGCCCTTGTTCCAGCCTTGCAATGGCTTCCATGCTGGTTTGGGCTGGGATGCGTTACCCTCTTGCCTAGTGGCTGTAGAGGTGGAAGTCGGTCCGTTCCAGAAATTGCGAAAGGAACGAAAATTAGACTTATTTTTAGCCTTGAAAGGTCTATCCTTTGGAAGGGCATGGCCCCTTTCCCCCAGTGATATCTGAAATAATTTCCTTCAACTCTGGCCCAAATAGGGTCTTACCCTTGAAAGGAATATTAAGTAATTTTGTTTTGGACGACACATCCGCCGACCAAGACTTTAACCAAAACGCTCTGCGTGCCACAATTGCAAAACCAGAATTTTTCGCCGCTAATTTAGCTAACTGGAAAGCGGCATCTGTAATGAAAGAATTAGCCAACTTCAGGGCGTGAATTCTGTCCATGACTTCATCATAAGAAGTCTCCTTTTGGAGCGAGTTTTCTAGTTCGTCAAACCAAAAAGCCGCTGCAGTGGTTACAGGAATAATGCAAGAAATTGGTTGAAGAAGAAAACCCTGTTGAACAAAGATTTTCTTAAGTAAACCTTCTAATTTTTTATCCATAGGATCTTTGAAAGCGCAACTGACTTCTATTGGTATAGTCGTGCGCTTAGCTAGCGTTGAAACTGCCCCCTCTACCTTAGGGACCATCTGCCATGCGTCCCTTCTAGGGTCAACAATTGGGAACATTTTCTTAAATATAGGAGGGGGAACAAAGGGTACACCTGGCTTCTCCCACTCCTTAGTCACGATATCCGCCACCCTCTTAGGTATCGGAAATGCATCAGTGTGTACCGGGACCTCTAAGAATTTGTCAATTTTACACAATTTTTCAGGGATCACCAAAGGATCACAATCATCAAGTGTAGCTAGGACCTCCTTAAGTAGGGCGCGGAGGTGTTCTAGCTTAAAATTAAATGCTATGGCATCAGGCTCTGCCTGCTGAGAAACTTTCCCTGTGTCAGAAATTTCTCCCTCAGACAGGCCCTCCCTCACCGCCAAGTCAGATTGATGTGAGGGCACTACAGATAAATTATCCTCTGCGTCAGCTTGCTCATTTTCTGTGTTTAAAACTGAGCAATCACGCTTCCTAGGAAAAGCTGGCAGTTTGGATAAAAATGCTGAGAGAGAATTATCCATTACTGCAGCTAACTGTTGCATAGCAATCGCAATTGGTGCGTTAGATGTACTGGGCATCGCTTGCGCGGGCATAGCTGGTGTTGACACAGAAGGGGAGGATAGCGAGCTACCTTGGCCTTTGAACATAGAGAACATAGGCTATCTGAAGGTTCAGACATGTTTAACAGACTTAAAAGTAACTTCAAAAAACCATCAAAAACACATCCGATTTTTATGAAATTTTCACCACAGTGTCATAATGCTTTGAAAAGGTTGCACACAAATTTTCAGACCAATTAACCCCTTAATGCCCAAACCGTAGCTAATAACAGCAGTTAACTGGTTAACACACTACAGTACTCTGCCACAGCTTGCCCTGTGGCTTTTACCTTCCTTATGGTTATTTTGGTAAGAATATAAGCCTCCCTGGAGCCCTTCCTGATGCCTCCGGACTCCCCACGTGAAGCTGCATGAACTGGCTAGTCAAAACAAGTGCACAATTGAGGCGCAAAAATGAGGCTTCCTTCCTCTGCATACCAGAGTGGAGGGGCCTTTCTGACTAGATTAGGTGTCCAACTAAGTGCCAGGTGAAAATGAATCCCCAAAAGTGTTTTAAGTTGATAAAAAAACACCTATTTAAGTTGAAAACTTGCTAAAAAGCAATCGATTAGCCCACAATAGTGTCAACCAGCATAAGCCCTTAAAATAAGCCATCCTTTTACTGCTGAATCTAATAACAATGGCTTACCTATCCCAGAGGGAATGTCTGACAGTCTTCTAGCATTACTGGGTCTTGTTAGAAAAATGACTGATCATACCTGAAGCAGTTAAGCCTGCAAACTGTTCCCCCCAACTGATGTTATCTGGTTTCAACAGTCCTGCATGGGAACAGCAATGGATTTTAGTTACTGGTGCTAAAATCATAGTCCTCTTAGCAGAAATCTTCTTCAATTTCTGCTGCAGAGTAAATAGTACAAGCCGGCACTATTTTAAAATAACAAACTCTTGATAGAAGAAATAAAAAAAACTACAACTAACACCACATACTCTTTACCACCCCCGGGGAGATGCTACTAGTTAGAGCGGCAAAGAGAATGACTGGGGGGGCGGAGCCTGAGGGGAGCTATATGGACAGCTTTGCTGTGTGCTCTCTTTGCCACTTCCTGTAGGGATTGAGAATATCCCACAAGTAAGGATGAAGCCGTGGACCGGATACACCAATGTAGGAGAAATAGGGAATTACATAGATGTTTTTCTAAGGCCTTTTTTGGTGACGTTACCCTCATATGTGAAAGATACCTTAGATCTGTTAAGAAAATTGCATGATCTAATGGTTTCAAATACAACAGTTTTGGCATCACTTGATGTAGAGAGCCTGTATGCCACAATTCCTCATGATATAGGAAATGGGGCAGCCAGACATTTTTTGGAGACAAGAGGTGAACCATATTCTTAACACACAGAATTTGTCATTGAATTGTTGAGATTTGTTCTAACCCACAATGTTTTCATGTTTGACAATCATATATATATCAACAACTTAAAGGAACCACAATGGGGGCGGTCTGTGCCCCCACATATGCATGCCTACATTTGGGGGCATGGGAACTAGCGGATGTTTTTGATAAACATGGGGACATTGTGGAGAAGTATGTGTATCTCTGGGTTCGGTATGTGGACGACTTCTATGGGATAGCCCGGTGGATATCCTAAAAGAATTTATTGAAAAACTGAATAAGAATGACAGAAATATTTTTCTAACATCTGAAATAAATGAGTGAGCTTAATTTTTTGGATATTAAAATTAAGAAACAAGGGAATATGCTTATCACAGAAAACTTCAGAAAGGATACAGCCACAAACAGTATCCTTGAAGCCTCCAGTGGTCATCCAGCTAGTGTAAAAAGAAGGGTACCAACTGGACAATTTATGAGACTCAGGAGGAATTGTTCTGTAGATAGAAAATTTGAAGAACATGCTGATTTGATGCAAAACAGATTTTTGAGAAGAGGGTATTAAAAAAAAATGCATAAAAAAAGCATGTGTAAGAGCAAGAAACATAAAAGGTTAATTTATGCTTACCTGATAAATTAATTTCTTCTACAATATGAAGAGTCCACGGATTTTATCCTTACTTGTGGGATATTAACCTCCTGCTAACAGGAAGTGGCAAAGAGCACCACAGCAGAGCTGTATATATAGCTCCTCCCTTCCCTCCACCCCCAGTCATTCGACCGAAGGTTTAGGAAGAGAAAGGAAAAGCTAAAAGGTGCAGAGGTGACTGAAGTTATAAAAAAAAATATATAATTTAAATCTCTCTGAAAAAATGACAGGGAGGGCCGTGGACTCGTCGTATCGTAGAAGAAATTAATTTATCAGGTAAGCATAAAATTACTTTTCTTCTACAAGATACGAGTCCACGGATCTCATCCTTACTTGTGGGATTCAATACCAAAGCTACAGGACACGGATGAAATGGGAGGGACAAGACAGAGACCTAAACGGAAGGCACCACTGCTTGAAAAACTTTTCTCCCAAAAAGAGCCTCAGAAGAAGCAAAAAGTATCAAATTTGTAAAATTTGGAAAAAGTATGAAGAGATGACCAAATCGCAGCCTTGCAAATCTGCTCAACAGAAGCATCGTTTTTAAAAGCCCATGTGGAAGCCACAGCCCTAGTAGAATGAGCCTTAATTCTTTCAGGAGGCTGCTGTCCAGCAGTCTCATATGCCAGACGGATGATACTCCTTAGCCAAAAAGAAAGGGATGTAGCCGTAGCTTTCTGACCCCTACACTTTCCGGAATAAACAATGAATAATGAAGATGATTGACGGAAATCCTTAGTTGCCTGTAAGTAAAATTTCAAGGCACAGACCACGTCCAGGTTATGTAACAGACGCTCCTTCTTAGAAGAAGGATTAGGACATAATGAAGGAACAACAATTTCTTGATTAATATTCTTATTTGAAACAACCTTAGGAAGGAATCCAGGTTTGGTACGCAAAACCACCTTATCAGAATGAAATATAAGATAAGGCGAATCACACTGCAACGCTGAAAGTTCAGAAACTCTATGAGCCAAAGAAATAGCAACCAAAAACAAAACTTTCCAAGATAATAATTTAATATCTATGGAATGCATGGGTTCAAATGGAACCACTTGAAGAACTCGAAGAACTAAATTCAAACTCCAGGGAGGAGTAATTGGTCTAAATACAGGCTTAATTCTGGTTAGAGTCTGACAAAAAGACTGAACATCAGCCAAACGTTTGTGAAGCAGAAATTTGTCCCTTTAAGGAACTCGCTGATAACCCTTTCTCCAATCCTTCTTGAAGAAAAGACAGAATTCTGGGAATCCTAACTTTACTCCATGAGTAACCCTTGGATTCACACCAAAAAAGATATTTACGCCATATCTTATGATAGATCTTTATAGTGACAGGCTTACGTGCCTGTATCAAAGTATCAATGACTGAATCTGAGAATCCCTGCTTAGATAAAGTCAAGCGTTCAATCTCCAAGCAGTCAGCTGCAGAGAATTTAGATTTTGATGTTGGAAAGGTCCTTGAATGAGAAGGTCCTGTCTCAATGGAAGTTTCCACGGTGGCAGAGAGGACATGTCCACTAGATCCGCATACCAAGTCCTGCGTGGCCACGCAGGCGCGATTAGGATTAATGAAGCTCTCTCCTGTTTGATCCGAGCAATCACTCGTGGAAGGAGAGGAAACGGTGGAAACACATAAGCTAGGCTGAACGACCAAGGCACTGCCAAGGCATCAGTTCTGCCTGGGGATCCCTTGACCTGGATCTGTATCTTGGAAGCTTGGCATTCTGACAAGATGCCATCCGATCCAATTCCAGTCTGCCCCATCGGAGAATCAGAGAGGAAAAGTCTGTCGACGTAGAAAATCTGCTTCCCAGTCCTCTACTCATGGGATGTAGATTGCCGACAGATATCTTGGATACTTCTATCATCGCTAAGGAACTCCTCGTTCCCCCTTGATGATTGATATAAGCTACCGTTGTGATATTGTCCGACTGGAATCTGATGAATTTGGCCGAAGCCAACTGAGGCCACGCCTGAAGCGCATTGAATATTGCTCTCAATTCCAGAATTTTTATTGGAAGTAGAGACTCCACCTGAGTCCATACACCCTGAGCCTTCAGGGAATTCCAGACTGCACCCCAGCCCAGGAGGCGGCCATTCATTGTCACTATCACCCACAAGGATCTGCGGAAACATGTCCCCTGGGACAGATGATCCAGTGACAACCACCAAAGAAGAGAGTCTCTGGTCTCTTGATGTAGATTTATGTGAGGAGATAAATTTGCATAGTCCCCATTCCACTGTCTGAGCATGCACAGCTGCAGTGGTCTGAGATGAAAACGAGCAAAAAGGAATGATGTCCATTGCCGCTACCATTAATCCAATTACCTCCATACACTGAGCCACTGATGGCCGAGGAATGGACTGAAGGGCTCGACAAGTATTTAGAATCTTTGATTTTCTGATTTCCGTCAGAAATATCTTCATGTCTACAGAGTCTATCAGAGTTCCCAAGAAGGGAAACCTTGTCCGTGGAACTAGTGAACTCTTTTCTAGGTTCACCTTCCAACCGTGAGTTCTCAGAAAGGACAACACTGTGTCTGTATGAGATTGTCAGATGATAAGTCGACACCTGAATTAAAATATCGTCCAGATAAGGCGCCACTGCTATGCCCCGCGGTCTGATAACCGCTAGAAGAGAACCTAGAACCTTTGTGAAGATTCTGGGTGCTGTGGCCAACCCGAATGGAAGAGCCACGAACTGAAAATGTTTGTCCAGGAAGGCAAACCTTAGGAACTGATGATGATCCTTGTGAATAGGGATATGAAGGTATGCATCCTTCAAGTCCACGGTAGTCATATATTGACCCTCCTGGATCATTGGTAAGATTGTTCGTATAGTCTCCATCTTGAACGATGGGACTCTGAGAAACTTGTTTAGACATTAGAGATCTAAAATGGGTCTGAAAGTTCCCTCTTTTTTGGGAACCACGAAAAGATTTGAATAAAACCCCTGTCCCAGTTTTGGAACGGGACAAATTACTCCCATGGTAGAGAGGTCTTTTACACAGTGTAAGAACGCCTCTCTTTTTATCTGGTCTACAGACAATCGTTTAAGATGAAATCTCCCTCTTGGGAGAAAATCCTTGAATTCCAGTTGATACCCGTGGGTTATGATTTCCAATGCCCAGGGGTCCTGAACATCTCTTGCCCAAGCCTGGGCAAAGAAAGAAAGAAAGTCTGCCCCCTACTAGATTCGGTCCCGGATCTGGGGCCGCCCCTTCATGCTGTCTTTGTAGCAGCAGCGGGCTTCTTGGGTTGTTTATGAATAATAGTTAATATGGTGAAAAATATTACTAAATACAACCCCTAACCTAAATCTCACTATCAGTATTATATAAACTAATATATATAATTGCCCAAATTCCTAGGCATATATTCAAATGAGTTCAACAAAGAAAAGGAGAGGGGGGTGCTGACTGTCGTAATGGATATATGCGAAAACAAAAAGAAAAAGTTGACAGTAACTCAGCACTCAAAGATAAACATTATCTAGAAACAAAATCTTAAAGTGAGGACCAAGGAGAATACCAGGGTCAGGAATATATTAAAACATAACTTTTACTTGAACTGCTAATAAAAAGTGTGTAACACTATATGTGTATAAAAGAAACATGTGCTTAAAACTTAGATTAAAAGTATGTGCAGAGTATGTGTGTCGCCACAATGGTCATATAAAACTCCTGGGATCGATCAAAATAAGCAGTCACAAAGTTCAGCTCAAACCTGTGCAAGTGGTTCACGGATTGCAGGAAATACTAACTGCAAAAAAGGGGATTGACCCCAACAACTATTAAACTATTCTGTGCAATACTGACTAATAACATGACTAATACACACACATGATACACCTGATGTGCAGAGTATGTGTGTCGCCACAATGGTCATATAAAACTCCTGGGATCGATCAAAATAAGCAGTCACAGTTCAGCTCAAACCTGTGCAAGTGGTTCACGGATTGCAGGAAATACTAACTGCAAAAAATGGGATTGACCCCAACAACGTGCTAGCGGCAAAATGCACATCAGGTGTATCATGTGTGTGTATTAGTCATGTTATAGTATCTCCTGACTCTTGCTTTTTGAACCTAACTAAACATTGAGGCTGTGTCCTCGTTGCACTCAATATAGATTTGTTTGCAGCCACTTAGTACAGCACTAAACTGGGTTCCAGTATTGCACAGAATAGTTTAATAGTTGTTGGGGTCAATCCCCTTTTTTGCAGTTAGTATTTCCTGCAATCCGTGAACCACTTGCACAGGTTTGAGCTGAACTGTGTGACTGCTTATTTTGATCAATCCCAGGAGTTTTATATGACCATTGTGGCGACACACATACTCTGCACATACTTTTAATCTAAGTTTTAAGCACATGTTTCTTTTATACACATATAGTGTTACACACTTTTTATTAGCAGTTCAAGTAAAAGTTATGTTTTAATATATTCCTGACCCTGGTATTCTCCTTGGTCCTCACTTTAAGATTTTGTTTCTAGATAATGTTTATCTTTGAGTGCTGAGTTACTGTCAACTTTTTCTTTTGTTTTCTTCGGTTGTTTACCTTTGTTCCAAGCCTGGGTGGGTCTCCAGACGGATTTGGATTGAGCAAAATTCCCTTCCTGCTTTGTGGAGGAAGAGGAAGCAGAGGGTACTCCTTTAAAATTTCGAAAGGAACGAAAATTATTTTGTCTACCTCTCATCTTAACAGACTTATCCTAAGGTATGGTAAGACCTTTACCTCCCGTAATGTCAGAAATGATCTCCTTCAACTCAGGCCCGAATAGGGTCTTACCCTTGAAAGGAATAGCTAAAAGCTTAGATTTTGATGACACATCAGCAGACCATGATTTTAGCCTTAACGCTCTACACGCTAAAATGGCAAATCCTGCATTTTTCGCCGCCAATTTAGCAATTTGAAAGGCAGAATCTGTAATAAAAGAATTAGCTAGCTTGAGAGCCTTAATTCTATCCAAAATGTCCTCTAAAGGGGTCTCAACCTTTAGAGACTCTTCTAGAGCATCAAACCAAAAAGCTGCTGCAGTAGTAACTGGAACAATGCTAGCTGTTGGTTGTAAAAGAAAACCCTGATGAATAAATAATTTCTTTAGAAGACCCTCCAATTTCTTATCCATAGGGCCTTTAAAAGCGCAACTGTCTTCAATAGGAATAGTTGTACGCTTAGCCAGGGTAGAAATAGCTCCCTCCACCTTAGGGACCGACTGCCAAGAGTCCCGAATGGTGTCTGATATGGGATACATTTTCTTAAAATTAGGAGGAGGAGAGAACGGTATACCTGGTCTATCCAGTTCCTTTTTTATAATTTCCGAAATTCTTTTAGGAACTGGAAAAACATCAGTGTAAGTAGGTACCTCTAGATATTTGTCCATTTTACACAATTTTTCTGGAGGAACCACAATAGGGTCACAATCATCCAGAGTCGCTAAAACCTCCCGGAGTAACAGGCGGAGGTGTTCAAGCTTAAATCTAAAGGACATGACGTCCGAATCTGTCTGAGATAACATATTTCCAGGGTCTGAAAGTTCTCCCTCAGACAACAAATCCCTGACCCCCAACTCAGAGCCCTGTGAGGGTACATCAGAAATAGCCAGCAAAGCATCAGAGGATTCAGTATTTACATTAATACCTGACCTACTGCGTTTATCCTGTAACACTGGTAACTTAGATAATACCTCTGTAAGGGTAGTTGACTTAACTGCAGCCATATCCTGCAGAGTAAAAGAATTAGACGCACTTGAAGTACTTGGCGTCACTTGTGTGGGTGTTAAAGGTTGTGACACTTGGAGAATTAGATGGCATATCCTGATTCTCTTCAGACTGAGAATCATCCTTAGGCACACTTTCTTTACCTAAAATATGCTTTTTACATTGTAAGGCCCTTTCAGTACAAGAGGTACACAAAGTAAGAGGGGGTTCCACAATGGCTTCTAAAAACATAGAACAATTAGTTTCCTCAATGTCAGACATGAGGTACAGATGAGTACTAGCCACACAAGTCGTAAAATATTGAATCAAAAAATTTTTAGAAAAAAGGTACTGCGCCTTTAAGAGATAAAAAGTGCAACAATTTTTCTCAAACTGCTTAAAGCGATTGAAAACGCTAAAACAATCAAATATAATAACTCAATTGGCCCAAAAATTATTGCACCCTATAGGTAAATGATAAATCTACCCTCTAAGAAGCATTTTAATCACAAAATATAGGTTAATAGAAAAAAATGACCCCTGCACCTCGCCACAGCTCTGCTGTGGCGCCTACCTGCCCCAGGGTATTGCGAAAATGACTTGACAACGATCCGGTGAATAGATCTCAACTCTAGGCCCCACCGGAGCTAAATGCATGTTGCCTTCTCAGTCAGAGAAACTGCGCGTCTGAGCTCACGAAATAGGCCCCGCCCATAATCGACATTGTCTGAGTTTGTATAACTGCATGGGAAGCGGTTAGGAAAATAAGCCATGTGGTCCCCTGAATTTCAATAAAAATAAACTGCTGCCCTACTGACTTATAGAAATAATATATATAGAAATAATATATATATATATATATATATATATATATATATATAATGTCAAGCTGCCTCTCCCAGTGTCCAGCCCTATGCAGATATAAGTAATATGTATGCAATATAAGGATCTTCAGTAAAACCCTCAGGGATACAGGTCTACTGCTTACCCCTTCCCTTGCAGGGAAAAAACATAATTTATGTAAGAACTTACCTGATAAATTCATTTCTTTCATATTAGCAAGAGTCCATGAGCTAGTGACATATGGAATATACATTCCTACCAGGAGGGGCAAAGTTTCCCAAACCTCAAAATGCCTATAAATACACCCCTCACCACACCCACAAATCAGTTTAACGAATAGCCAAGAAGTGGGGTGATAAAAAAGTGCGAAAGCATATAAAATAAGGAATTGGAATAATTGTGCTTTATACAAAATCATAACCACCACAAAAAAGGGCGGGCCTCATGGACTCTTGCTAATATGAAAGAAATGAATTTATCAGGTAAGTTCTTACATAAATTATGTTTTCTTTCATGTAATTAGCAAGAGTCCATGAGCTAGTGACGTATGGGATAATGACTACCCAAGATGTGGATCTTTCCACACAAGAGTCACTAGAGAGGGAGGGATAAAATAAAGACAGCCAATTCCTGCTGAAAATAATCCACACCCAAAATAAAGTTTAACGAAAAACATAAGCAGAAGATTCAAACTGAAACCGCTGCCTGAAGTACTTTTCTACCAAAAACTGCTTCAGAAGAAGAAAATACATCAAAATGGTAGAATTTAGTAAAAGTATGCAAAGAGGACCAAGTTGCTGCTTTGCAGATCTGGTCAACCGAAGCTTCGTTCCTAAACACCCAGGAAGTAGAAACTGACCTAGTAGAATGAGCTGTAATTCTCTGAGGCGGAGTTTTACCCGACTCAACATAGGCAAGATGAATTAAAGATTTCAACCAAGATGCCAAAGAAATGGCAGAAGCTTTCTGGCCTTTTCTAGAACCGGAAAAGATAACAAATAGACTAGAAGTCTTACGAAAAGATTTCGTAGCTTCAACATAATATTTCAAAGCTCTAACAACATCCAAAGAATGCAACGATTTCTCCTTAGAATTCTTAGGATTAGGACATAATGAAGGAACCACAATTTCTCTACTAATGTTGTTGGAATTCACAACTTTAGGTAAAAATTCAAAAGAAGTTCGCAACACCGCCTTATCCTGATGAAAAATCAGAAAAGGAGACTCACCAGAAAGAGCAGATAATTCAGAAACTCTTCTGGCAGAAGAGATGGCCAAAAGGAACAAAACTTTCCAAGAAAGTAATTTAATGTCCAATGAATGCATAGGTTCAAACGGAGGAGCTTGAAGAGCTCCCAGAACCAAATTCAAACTCCAAGGAGGAGAAATTGACTTAATGACAGGTTTTATACGAACCAAAGCTTGTACAAAACAATGAATATCAGGAAGAATAGCAATTTTTCTGTGAAAAAGAACAGAAAGAGCAGAGATTTGTCCTTTCAAAGAACTTGCGGACAAACCCTTATCTAAACCATCCTGAAGAAACTGTAAAATTCTCGGTATTCTAAAAGAATGCCAGGAAAAATGATGAGAAAGACACCAAGAAATATAAGTCTTCCAGACTCTATAATATATCTCTCGAGATACAGATTTACGAGCCTGTAACATAGTATTAATCACAGAGTCAGAGAAACCTCTTTGACCAAGAATCAAGCGTTCAATCTCCATACCTTTAAATTTAAGGATTTCAGATCCTGATGGAAAAAAGGACCTTGTGACAGAAGGTCTGGTCTTAACGGAAGAGTCCACGGTTGGCAAGAGGCCATCCGGACAAGATCCGCATACCAAAACCTGTGAGGCCATGCTGGAGCTACCAGCAGAACAAACGAGCATTCCTTCAGAATCTTGGAGATTACTCTTGGAAGAAGAACTAGAGGCGGAAAGATATAGGCAGGATGATACTTCCAAGGAAGTGATAATGCATCCACTGCCTCCGCCTGAGGATCCCGGGATCTGGACAGATACCTGGGAAGTTTCTTGTTTAGATGGGACGCCATCAGATCTATTTCTGGAAGTTCCCACATTTGAACAATCTGAAGAAATACCTCTGGGTGAAGAGACCATTCGCCCGGATGTAACGTTTGGCGACTGAGATAATCCGCTTCCCAATTGTCTACACCTGGGATATGAACCGCAGAGATTAGACAGGAGCTGGATTCCGCCCAAACCAAAATTTGAGATACTTCTTTCATAGCCAGAGGACTGTGAGTCCCTCCTTGATGATTGATGTATGCCACAGTTGTGACATTGTCTGTCTGAAAACAAATGAACGATTCTCTCTTCAGAAGAGGCCAAAACTGAAGAGCTCTGAAAATTGCACGGAGTTCCAAAATATTGATCGGTAATCTCACCTCCTGAGATTCCCAAACTCCTTGTGCCGTCAGAGATCCCCACACAGCTCCCCAACCTGTAAGACTTGCATCTGTTGAAATTACAGTCCAAGTCGGAAGCACAAAAGAAGCCCCCTGAATTAAACGATGGTGATCTGTCCACCATGTTAGAGAGTGTCGAACAATCGGTTTTAAAGATATTAATTGAGATATCTTCGTGTAATCCTTGCACCATTGCTTCAGCATACAGAGCTGAAGAGGTCGCATGTGAAAACGAGCAAAGGGGATCGCGTCCGATGCAGCAGTCATAAGACCTAGAATTTCCATGCATAAGGCTACCGAAGGGAATGATTGTGACTGAAGGTTTCGACAAGCTGCAATCAACTTTAGACGTCTCTTGTCTGTTAAAGACAGAGTCATGGACACTGAATCCATCTGGAAACCCAGAAAGGTTACCCTTGTCTGAGGAATCAAAGAACTTTTTGGTAAATTGATCCTCCAACCATGATCTTGAAGAAACAACACAAGTCGATTCGTATGAGATTCTGCTAAATGTAAAGACTGAGCAAGTACCAAGATATCGTCCAAATAAGGAAATACCACAATACCCTGTTCTCTGATTACAGACAGCAGGGCACCGAGAACCTTTGTAAAAATTCTTGGAGCTGTAGCTAGGCCAAACGGCAGAGCCACAAACTGGTAATGCTTGTCCAGAAACGAGAATCTCAGGAACTGATAATGATCTGGATGAATCGGAATATGCAGATATGCATCCTGTAAATCTATTGTGGACATATAATTCCCTTGCTGAACAAAAGGTAAGATAGTCCTTACAGTTACCATCTTGAATGTTGGTATCCTTACATAATGATTCAATATTTTTAGATCCAGAACTGGTCTGAAAGAATTCTCCTTCTTTGGTACAATGAAGAGATTTGAATAAAACCCCATCCCCTGTTCCGGAACTGGAACTGGCATAATGACTCCAGACAACTCTAGATCTGAAACACATTTCAGAAATGCTTGAGCTTTTACTGGATTTACTGGAACACGGGAAAGAAAAAATCTCTTTGCAGGAGGTCTCAACTTGAAACCAATTCTGTACCCTTCTGAAACAATGCTCTGAATCCAAAGATTGTGAACAGAATTGATCCAAATTTCCTTGAAAAAACGTAACCTGCCCCCTACCAGCTGAGCTGGAATGAGGGCCGCACCTTCATGTGGACTTAGAAGCAGGCTTTGCCTTTCTAGCTGGCTTGGATTTATTCCAGACTGGAGATGGTCTCCAAACTGAAACTGCTCCTGAGGATGAAGGATCAGGCTTTTGTTCTTTGTTGAAACGAAAGGAACGAAAACGATTATTATCCCTGTTTTTACCTTTAGATTTTTTATCCTGTGGTAAAAAAGTTCCTTTCCCACCAGTAACAGTTGAAATAATGGAATCCAACTGAGAACCAAATAATTTGTTACCCTGGAAAGAAATGGAAAGTAAAGTTGATTTAGAAGCCATATCAGCATTCCAAGTTTTAAGCCATAAAGCTCTTCTAGCTAAAATAGCTAGAGACATAAACCTGACATCAACTCTGATAATATCAAAAATGGCATCACAGATAAAATTATTAGCATGCTGAAGAAGAATAATAATATCATGAGAATCACGATGTGTTACTTGTTGCGCTAAAGTTTCCAACCAAAAAGTTGAAGCTGCAGCAACATCAGCCAAAGATATAGCAGGTCTAAGAAGATTACCTGAACACAGATAAGCTTTTCTTAGAAAGGATTCAATTTTCCTATCTAGAGGATCCTTAAACGAAGTACCATCTGACGTAGGAATAGTAGTACGTTTAGCAAGGGTAGAAATAGCCCCATCAACTTTAGGGATCTTGTCCCAAAATTCTAATCTGTCAGACGGCACAGGATATAATTGCTTAAAACGTTTAGAAGGAGTAAATGAATTAACCAAATTATCCCATTCTTTGGAAATTACTGCAGAAATAGCATTAGGAACAGGAAAAACTTCTGGAATAACCACAGGAGCTTTAAATACCTTATCTAAACGTTTAGAATTAGTATCAAGAGGACCAGAATCCTCTATTTCTAAAGCAATTAGTACTTATTTAAGTAAAGAACGAATAAATTCCATTTTAAATAAATATGAAGATTTATCAGCATCAACCTCTGAGACAGAATCCTCTGAACCAGAGGAATCATCAGAATCAGAATGATGATGTTCATTTAAAAATTCATCTGTAGGGAGAGAAGTTTTAAAAGATTTTTTACATTTACTAGAAGGAGAAATAACAGACATAGCCTTCTTTATGGATTCAGAAACAAAATCTCTTATATTATCAGGAACATTCTGCACCTTAGATGTTGAAGGAACTGCAACAGGCAATGGTACTTTACTAAAGGAAATATTATCTGCTTTAACAAGTTTGTCATGACAATCAATACAAACAACAGCTGGAGGAATAGCTACCAAAAGTTTACAGCAGATACACTTAGCTTTGGTAGATTCAGCACTTGACAGCGATTTTCCTGTAGTATCTTCTGACTCAGATGCAACGTGAGACATCTTGCAATATGTAAGAGAAAAAACAACATATATATAAAGCAAAATTGATCAAATTCCTTAAATGACAGTTTCAGGAATGGGAAAAAATGCCAAAGAACAAGCTTCTAGCAACCAGAAGCAATAAAAAATGAGACTTAAATAATGTGGAGACAAAAGAGACGCCCATATTTTTTCGCGCCAAATAAGACGCCCACATTATTTGGCGCCTAAATGCTTTTTGGCGCCAAAAATGACGCCACATCCGGAACGCCGACATTTTTGGCGCAAAATAACGTCAAAAAATGACGCAACTTCCGGCGACACGCATGACGCCGGAAACGGAAATAGAATTTTTGCACCAAAAAAGTCCGCGCCAAGAATGACGCAATAAAATGAAGCATTTTCAGCCCCCGCGAGCCTAACAGCCCACAGGGAAAAAGTCAAATTTTAAGGTAAGAAAAATGTTAAATTAAAATGCATTATCCCAAATATGAAACTGACTGTCTGAAAATAAGGAAAGTTGAACATTCTGAGTCAAGGCAAATAAATGTTTGAATACATATATTTAGAACTTTATAAACAAAGTGCCCAACCATAGCTAGGAGTGTCACAGAAAATAAGACTTACTTACCCCAGGACACTCATCTACATATAGCAGATAGCCAAACCAGTACTGAAACGAGAATCAGCAGAGGTAATGGTATATATAAGAGTATATCGTCGATCTGAAAAGGGAGGTAAGAGATGAATCTCTACGACCGATAACAGAGAACCTATGAAATAGACCCCGTAGAAGGAGATCACTGCATTCAAATAGGCAATACTCTCCTCACATCCCTCTGACATTCACTGCACGCTGAGAGGAAAACCGGGCTCCAACTTGCTGCGGAGCGCATATCAACGTAGAATCTAGCACAAACTTACTTCACCACCTCCATCGGAGGCAAAGATTGTAAAACTGATTTGTGGGTGTGGTGAGGGGTGTATTTATAGGCATTTTGAGGTTTGGGAAACTTTGCCCCTCCTGGTAGGAATGTATATCCCATACGTCACTAGCTCATGGACTCTTGCTAATTACATGAAAGAAAACATAATTTATGTAAGAACTTACCTGATAAATTCATTTCTTTCATATTAGCAAGAGTCCATGAGCTAGTGACATATGGGATATACATTCCTACCAGGAGGGGCAAAGTTTCCCAAACCTCAAAATGCCTATAAATACACCCTTCACCACACCCACAATTCAGTTTAACGAATAGCCAAGAAGTGGGGTGATAAAAAAGTGCGAAAGCATATAAAATAAGGAATTGGAATAATTGTGCTTTATACAAAATCATAACCACCACAAAAAAAGGGCGGGCCTCATGGACTCTTGCTAATATGAAAGAAATGAATTTATCAGGTAAGTTCTTACATAAATTATGTTTTCTTTCATGTAATTAGCAAGAGTCCATGAGCTAGTGACATATGGGATAATGACTACCCAAGATGTGGATCTTTCCACACAAGAGTCACTAGAGAGGGAGGGATAAAATAAAGACAGCCAATTCCTGCTGAAAATAATCCACACCCAAAATAAAGTTTAATGAAAAATATAAGCAGAAGATTCAAACTGAAACCGCTGCCTGAAGTACTTTTCTACCAAAAACTGCTTCAGAAGAAGAAAATACATCAAAATGGTAGAATTTAGTAAAAGTATGCAAAGAGGACCAAGTTGCTGCTTTGCAAATCTGATCAACCGAAGCTTCATTCCTAAACGCCCAGGAAGTAGAAACTGACCTAGTAGAATGAGCTGTAATTCTCTGAGGCGGAGTTTTACCCGACTCAACATAGGCAAGATGAATTAAAGATTTCAACCAAGATGCCAAAGAAATGGCAGAAGCTTTCTGGCCTTTTCTAGAACCGGAAAAGATAACAAATAGACTAGAAGTCTTTCGGAAAGATTTAGTAGCTTCAACATAATATTTCAAAGCTCTAACAACATCCAAAGAATGCAACGATTTCTCCTTAGAATTCTTAGGATTAGGACATAATGAAGGAACCACAATTTCTCTACTAATGTTGTTGGAATTCACAACTTTAGGTAAAAATTTAAAAGAAGTTCGCAACACTGCCTTATCCTGATGAAAAATCAGAAAAGGAGACTCACAAGAAAGAGCAGATAATTCAGAAACTCTTCTGGCAGAAGAGATGGCCAAAAGGAACAAAACTTTCCAAGAAAGTAATTTAATGTCCAATGAATGCATAGGTTCAAACGGAGGAGCTTGAAGAGCTCCCAGAACCAAATTCAAACTCCAAGGAGGAGAAATTGACTTAATGACAGGTTTTATACGAACCAAAGCTTGTACAAAACAATGAATATCAGGAAGAATAGCAATCTTTCTGTGAAAAAGAACAGAAAGAGCAGAGATTTGTCCTTTCAAGGAACTTGCAGACAAACCTTTATCTAAACCATCCTGAAGAAACTGTAAAATTCTCGGAATTCTAAAAGAATGCCAGGAAAAATGATGAGAAAGACACCAAGAAATGTAAGTCTTCCAGACTCTATAATATATCTCTCTAGATACAGATTTACGAGCCTGTAACATAGTATTAATCACAGAGTCAGAGAAACCTCTTTGACCAAGAATCAAGCGTTCAATCTCCATACCTTTAAATTTAAGGATTTCAGATCCTGATGGAAAAAAGGACCTTGTGACAGAAGGTCTGGTCTTAACGGAAGAGTCCACGGTTGGCAAGAGGCCATCCGGACAAGATCCGCATACCAAAACCTGTGAGGCCATGCCGGAGCTACCAGCAGAACAAACGAGCATTCCTTCAGAATCTTGGAGATTACTCTTGGAAGAAGCACTAGAGGCGGAAAGATATAGGCAGGATGATACTTCCAAGGAAGTGATAATGCATCCACTGCCTCCGCCTGAGGATCCCGGGATCTGGACAGATACCTGGGAAGTTTCTTGTTTAGATGGGACGCCATCAGATCTATTTCTGGAAGTTCCCACATTTGAACAATCTGAAGAAATACCTCTGGGTGAAGAGACCATTCGCCCGGATGTAACGTTTGGCGACTGAGATAATCCGCTTCCCAATTGTCTATACCTGGGATATGAACCGCAGAGATTAGACAGGAGCTGGATTCCGCCCAAACCAAAATTCGAGATACTTCTTTCATAGCCAGAGGACTGTGAGTCCCTCCTTGATGATTGATGTATGCCACAGTTGTGACATTGTCTGTCTGAAAACAAATGAACGATTCTCTCTTCAGAAGAGGCCAAAACTGAAGAGCTCTGAAAATTGCACGGAGTTCCAAAATATTGATCGGTAATCTCACCTCCTGAGATTCCCAAACTCCTTGTGCCGTCAGAGATCCCCACACAGCTCCCCAACCTGTGAGACTTGCATCTGTTGAAATTACAGTCCAGGTCGGAAGCACAAAAGAAGCCCCCTGAATTAAACGATGGTGATCTGTCCACCATGTTAGAGAGTGTCGAACAATTGGTTTTAAAGATATTAATTGAGATATCTTTGTGTAATCCTTGCACCATTGATTCAGCATACAGAGCTGAAGAGGTCGCATGTGAAAACGAGCAAAGGGGATCGCGTCCGATGCAGCAGTCATAAGACCTAGAATTTCCATGCATAAGGCTACCGAAGGGAATGATTGTGACTGAAGGTTTCGACAAGCTGCAATCAATTTTAGACGTCTCTTGTCTGTTAAAGACAGAGTCATGGACACTGAATCCATCTGGAAACCCAGAAAGGTTACCCTTGTCTGAGGAATCAATTAACTTTTTGGTAAATTGATCCTCCAACCATGATCTTGAAGAAACAACACAAGTCAATTCGTATGAGATTCTGCTAAATGTAAAGACTGAGCAAGTACCAAGATATCGTCCAAATAAGGAAATACCACAATACCCTGTTCTCTGATTACAGATAGAAGGGCACTGAGAACCTTTGTAAAAATTCTTGGAGCTGTAGCTAGGCCAAACGGCAGAGCCACAAACTGATAATGCTTGTCCAGAAAAGAGAATCTCAGGAACTGATAGTGATCTGGATGAATCGGAATATGCAGATATGCATCCTGTAAATCTATTGTGGACATATAATTCCCTTGCTGAACAAAAGGCAAGATAGTCCTTACAGTTACCATCTTGAACGTTGGTATCCTTACATAACGATTCAATATTTTTAGATCCAGAACTGGTCTGAAGGAATTCTCCTTCTTTGGTACAATGAAGAGATTTGAATAAAACCCCATCCCCTGTTCCGGAACTGGAACTGGCATAATTACTCCAGTCAACTCTAGATCTGAAACACAATTCAGAAATGCTTGAGCTTTTACTGGATTTACTGGGACACGGGAAAGAAAAAATCTCTTTGCAGGAGGTCTCATCCTGAAACCAATTCTGTACCCTTCTGAAACAATGTTCTGAATCCAAAGATTGTGAACAGAATTGATCCAAATTTCTTTGAAAAAACGTAACCTGCCCCCTACCAGCTGAGCTGGAATGAGGGCCGCACCTTCATGTGGACTTAGAAGCAGGCTTTGCCTTTCTAGCTGGCTTGGATTTATTCCAGACTGGAGATGGTTTCCAAACTGAAACTGCTCCTGAGGATGAAGGATCAGGCTTTTGTTCTTTGTTGAAACGAAAGGAACGAAAACGATTATTAGCCCTGTTTTTACCTTTAGATTTTTTATCCTGTGGTAAAAAAGTTCCTTTCCCACCAGTAACAGTTGAAATAATAGAATCCAACTGAGAACCAAATAATTTGTTACCCTGGAAAGAAATAGAAAGTAGAGTAGATTTAGAAGCCATATCAGCATTCCAAGTCTTAAGCCATAAAGCTCTTCTAGCTAAAATAGCTAGAGACATAAACCTGACATCAACTCTAATAATATAAAAAATGGCATCACAGATAAAATTATTAGCATGCTGAAGAAGAATAATAATATCATGAGAATCATGATGTGTTACTTGTTGCGCTAAAGTTTCCAACCAAAAAGTTGAAGCTGCAGCAACATCAGCCAAAGATATAGCAGGTCTAAGAAGATTACCTGAACACAGATAAGCTTTTCTTAGAAAGGATTCAATTTTCCTATCTAAAGGATCCTTAAACGAAGTACCATCTGACGTAGGAATAGTAGTACGTTTAGCAAGGGTAGAAATAGCCCCATCAACTTTAGGGATTTTGTCCCAAAATTCTAATCTGTCAGACGGCACAGGATATAATTGCTTAAAACGTTTAGAAGGAGTAAATGAATTACCCAATTTATCCCATTCATAGGAAATTACTGCAGAAATAGCATTAGGAACAGGAAAAACTTCTGGAATAACCACAGGAGATTTAAATACCTTATCCAAACGTTTAGAATTAGTATCAAGAGGACCAGAATCCTCTATTTCTAAAGCAATTAGTACTTCTTTAAGTAAAGAACGAATAAATTCCATTTTAAATAAATATGAAGATTTATCAGCATCAACCTCTGAGACAGAATCCTCTGAACCAGAAGAGTCATCAGAATCAGAATGATGATGTTCATTTAAAAATTCATCTGTAGGGAGAGAAGTTTTAAAAGATTTTTTACGTTTACTAGAAGGAGAAATAACAGACACAGGGGGCTAGTTATCAAGCCGTCTACTTTTCTGGCTTCGCCGGCCCAATACGTCCGCCTAAGCTCGCCTACCTTCGCCGCCGCGGACCTGAAAAAATACGCCTAAGTTATCAAATAAAGCTGTCAAAAAGCCGCGGGGCGATGAGCAGCGGACTGTGACAGTTATCACTCATCCGATCTCGCTGCCCTTCGGCTTTTTCCCAGCTTTATTGCTAGCCTGTCACTAAGCACTCACACTAAACTGCACTGTTCTACCCCCTATACCGGCGCCCCCGGAGCCCCCCGCAACTCAATAAAGTTACTAACCCCTAAACCGCCGCTCCTAGACCCTGCCGCAACTCTGATAAATGTATTAACCCCTAAACCGCCGCTCCCGGACACCGCTGCCACCTACATTATACCTAGTAACCCCTATCCTGCCCCCCCCTATACCGTCGCCCTCTATTATAAAATTATTAACCCCTATCCTGCTGATCCCGCACCTCTCCGCAACTAAATAAATAGTTTAACCCCTAAACCGCCGCTCCATGAACCCGCCGCAACCTATAATAAATTTATTAACCCCTTTCCTGCCCCCCACTACGCCGCCGCCACTGTAATAAAATGATTAACCCCTAAACCTAAGTCTAACCCTAACCATAACGCCCCCCTAACTTAAATATTAATTAAATAAATCTAAATAAATTAACTCTTATTAACTAAATGAATCCTATTTAAAACTAAATACTTACCTTTAAAATAAACCCTAATATAGCTACAATATAAATAATAATTATATTCTAGCTATCTTAGGATTTATTTTTATTTTACAGGTACCTTTCAATTTATTTTAACCATGTACAATAACTATTAAATAGTTATTAACTATTTAATAGCTTACCTAGCTAAAATAAAGAGAAATGTACCTGTGAAATAAATCCTAACCTAAGTTACAATTACACCTAACACTACACTATACTTTAATAAATTATTCCTATTTAAACTAAATACTTACCTGTAAAATAAACCCTAAGATAGCTACAATATAATTAATAATTATATTCTAGCTATCTTAGGATTTATATTTATTTTACAGGTAACTTTGTATTTATTTTAGCTAGTTAGAATAGTTATTAAATAGTTATTAACTATTTAATAACTACCTAGCTAAAAGAAATATAAAATTACCTGTAAAATAAATCCTAACTTAAGTTACAATTAAAACTAATACTACACTATCATTAAATTAACTAAATAAACTACCTACAAAGAACTACAATGAAATACAATTACATAAACTAACTAAAGTACAAAAAATAAAAAAAGCTAAGTTACAAAAAATAAAAAATTAAGTTACAAACATGTTAAAAATATTACAACAATTTTAAGCTACTTACACCTAATCTAAGCCCCCTAATAAAATAACAAACCCCCCCAAAATAAAAAAAATCCCTACCCTATTCTAAATTACATAAATTTCAAAGCTCTTTTACCTTACCAGCCCTTAAAAGGGCCATTTGTGGGGGCATGCCCCAAAAAGTTCAGCTCTTTTGCCTGTAAAAAAAAAATACAACCCCCCCCCCCCAACATTAAAACCCACCACCCACATACCCCTAATCTAACCCAAACCCCCCTTACAAAAACCTAACACTAATCCCCTGAAGATCATCCTACCTTGAGTCGTCTTCACTCAGCCGAGCCACTGATGGAACTGAAGAGGACATCCGGAGCGGAAGAAGTTAATCCTCCAAGCGGCGCTGAAGAAATCTTCCATCCGATGAAGTCATCATCCAGGCGGCGCTGAAGAAGTCTTCGATCCGGCCGATGTCATCTTCAAAGAGGCGCTGAAGAGGTCTTCTATCCGGGCGAAGTCATCTTCCAAGCCGGGTCTTGAATCTTCCTTCCGCCGACGCGGAACCACCTTCTTCACCGACGGACTACGACGAATGACGGCTCCTTTAAGGGACGTCATCCAAGATGGCGTCCCCTCAATTCCGATTGGCTGATAGGATTCTATCAGCCAATCGGAATTAAGGTAGGAAAATCTGATTGGCTGATGGAATCAGCCAATCAGATTGAGCTCGCATTCTATTGGCTGTTCCGATCAGCCAATAGAATGCGAGCTCAATCTGATTGGCTGATTGGATCTGCCAATCGGATTGAACTTGAATCTGATTGGCTGATTCCATCAGCCAATCAGATTTTCCTACCTTAATTCCGATTGGCTGATGTATAGTGTAGTGTTAGGTGTAATTGTAACTTAGGTTAGGATTTATTTCACAGGTACATTTCTCTTTATTTTAGCTAGGTAAGCTATTAAATAGTTAATAACTATTTAATAGCTATTGTACATGGTTAAAATAAATTGAAAGGTACCTGTAAAATAAAAATAAATCCTAAGATAGCTAGAATATAATTATTATTTATATTGTAGCTATATTAGGGTTTATTTTAAAGGTAAGTATTTAGTTTTAAATAGGATTCATTTAGTTAATAAGAGTTAATTTATTTAGATTTATTTAATTAATATTTAAGTTAGGGGGCGTTAGGGTTAGGGTTAGGTTTAGGGGTTAATAATTTTATTACAGTGGCGGCGGCGTAGTGGGGGGCAGGATAGGGGTTAATAAATTTATTATAGGTGGCGACGGTGTAGGGGGGGCAGATTAGGGGTTAATAAATGTATTATAGGTGGCGACGGTGTAGGGGGCAGGATAGGGGTTAATACATTTAATATAGGTTGCGGCGGGTTCAGGGAGCGGCGGTTTAGGGGTTAATACATTTATTATAGTTGCGGTGGGCTCCGGGAGCGGCGGTTTAGGGGTTAATATGTATAGAGTAGCTTGCGGTGGGCTCCGGGAGCAGCGGTTTAGGGGGTAATAACTTTATTTAGTTGCGGCGGTGTAGGGGGGGTCAGATTAGTGGTGTTTAGACTCGGGGTACATGTTAGGGTGTTAGGTGTAGACAGCTCCCATAGAAATCAATGGGATGTCTGTCAGCAGCGAACTTGTACTTTCGCTATGGTCAGACTCCCATTGATTCCTATGGGATCCGCCGCCTCCAGGCTGGCGCTTTGAAAACCAGGTACGCTGGGCCGTAAAAGTGCCGAGCGTACCTGCTAGTTTTTTGATAGCTAGCAAAAGTAGTGAGAATGTGCCGCACTTGTGTGCGGAACATCTGGAGTGACGTAAGAATCGATCTGTGCCGGACTGAGTCCGGCGGATCGAAGCTTACGTCACAAAATTCTACTTTTGCCGGTCTCGAGCCTTTGATAACTAAGGCGTATCAGCCTCGCCACAAATACGCTGCGGAATACGCAGCGTATTTGAGGTTGACGGCTTGATAACTAGGCCCCATAGCCTTCTTTATGGATTCAGAAACAAAATCTCTTATGTTATCAGGAACATTCTGCACCTTAGATGTTGAGGGAACTGCAACAGGCAATGGAACTTTACTAAAGGAAATATTATCTGCATTAGCAAGTTTGTCATGACAATCAATACAAACAACAGCCGGAGAAATAGCTACCAAAAGTTTACAGCAGATACACTTAGCTTTGGTAGATCCAGCACTAGACAGCGATTTTCCTGTAGTATCTTCTGACTCAGATGCAACGTGAGACATCTTGCAATATGTAAGAGAAAAAACAACATATAAAGCAAAATTGATCAAATTCCTTAAATGACAGTTTCAGGAATGGGAAAGAATGCCAAAGAACAAGCTTCTAGCAACCAGAAGCAATAAAAAATGAGACTTAAATAATGTGGAGACAAAAGCGACGCCCATATTTTTTAGCGCCAAATCAGACGCCCACATTATTTGGCGCCTAAATGCTTTTTTGGCGCCAAAAATGACGCCACATCCGGAACGCCGACATCTTTGGCGCAAAATAACGTCAAAAAGTGACGCAACTTCCGGCGACACGTATGACGCCGGAAACGGAAAAGAATTTTTGCGCCAAAAAAGTCCGCGCCAAGAATGACGCAATAAAATGAAGCATTTTCAGCCCCCGCGAGCCTAACAGCCCACAGGGAAAAAAGAGTCAAATTTTTGAAGGTAAGAAAAAAATGATTAATTCAAATGCATTATCCCAAATATGAAACTGACTGTCTGAAAAATAAGGAAAGTTGAACATTCTGAGTCAAGGCAAATAAATGTTTGAATACATATATTTAGAACTTTATAAACAAAGTGCCCAACCATAGCTTAGAGTGTCACAGAAAATAAGATTTACTTACCCCAGGACACTCATCTACATGTTTGTAGAAAGCCAAACCAGTACTGAAACGAGAATCAGCAGAGGTAATGGTATATATAAGAGTATATCGTCGATCTGAAAAGGGAGGTAAGAGATGAATCTCTACGACCGATAACAGAGAACCTATGAAATAGACCCCGTAGAAGGAGATCACTGCATTCAAATAGGCAATACTCTCTTCACATCCCTCTGACATTCACTGCACGCTGAGAGGAAAACCGGGCTCCAACTTGCTGCGGAGCGCATATCAACGTAGAATCTAGCACAAACTTACTTCACCACCTCCATCGGAGGCAAAGTTTGTAAAAATTGAATTGTGGGTGTGGTGAGGGGTGTATTTTTTGGCATTTTGAGGTTTGGGAAACTTTGCCCCTCCTGGTAGGAATGTATATCCCATATGTCACTAGCTCATGGACTCTTGCTAATTACATGAAAGAAAAATGTCAGCCAATTCTGATATAACAAGTCTCCTCAGAAAAAAAAGACTGAACATACCTCAATGCTGCTTGTAGCATGACACCGTTCTCCACACTGAAGATTTCTCTTGTACTACCTTCAGAAGCTCTGTGGGAACCAAAATGGATCTTAGTTACAACTGCTAAGATCATCAACCCCAGGGCAGAAATCTTCTTCCATATCTCCCTGAGGAAAATAGTACACACCGGTACCATTTAAAATAAAAAACTTCTTGATTGAAGAATCTAAAACTAACACCTCACTTTACCTCTTCCTATTACTAACACAGGCAAAGAGAATAACTGGGGGTGGAGGGAAGAGAGGAGCTATAAATATACAGCTCTGCTGTGGTGCTCTTTGCCACTTCCTGTTAGCAGGAGGTTAATATCCCACAAGTAAGGATGAAATCTGTGGACTCGTCGTATCTTGTAGAAAAAAAGAGATAAGCTTCTATATAAGGAAAATAAACCCTTGGGAAATGAAAACCAAACAATCAGGTTTATAAGCAAATTCAACTGTCAATGGGAAACATTGAAGTCCATCTTTAAAAAGAATTGGCACTATCTAATTCAAGATGAAAGGATAAAAGAGGCAGTAGGAACATACCCCCAAATGGGCACAAAATCTTAAAGATACATTGGTACCAAGTAATTATGTAAGATCTCCCCATATGGGAAATTGGCTGAGTTCCCATAAAATAAAAAGGCAACTCTCCATGCAGGAGATGTGTTTACTGTCCATTTATGATTAAGAAAAAAACATTTAATACAGGGGAAAGAGAATTTCAGATTAAATACTTTACCAACTGTGACTCTTGGGGTGGTTTATCTCCTCTTGTTCCTGTCCAAAATTCTATGTGGGTAAAACGAAAAGACAAATCAAAGACCGCATAAGAGTACATAGAGACGACATAACCTCCCAAAAGGACACAAGTGTGGCAAGACATTTTTTAGGAGTACCATGACTCAAACCCAGAAACTTTGAGGTTTGTGGGTATTGATAGGGGCATTATGTCAGGAAGAGGAGACAATGATAAATGTCTCCTACAAAAAGAGACAAATTGGATGTATATACTTAAAACGCTATACCCTAGAGGCCTCAATGAAAAAACATAATTTATGTAAGAACTTACCTGATAAATTCATTTCTTTCATATTAGCAAGAGTCCATGAGCTAGTGACGTATGGGATATACATTCCTACCAGGAGGGGCAAAGTTTCCCAAACCTCAAAATGCCTATAAATACACCCCTCACCACACCCACAATTCAGTTTAACGAATAGCCAAGAAGTGGGGTGATAAGAAAAAAAGTGCGAAAGCATATAAAATAAGGAATTGGAATAATTGTGCTTTATACAAAATCATAACCACCACAAAAAAAGGGCGGGCCTCATGGACTCTTGCTAATATGAAAGAAATGAATTTATCAGGTAAGTTCTTACATAAATTATGTTTTCTTTCATGTAATTAGCAAGAGTCCATGAGCTAGTGACGTATGGGATAATGACTACCCAAGAAGTGGATCTTTCCACACAAGAGTCACTAGAGAGGGAGGGATAAAATAAAGACAGCCAATTCCTGCTGAAAAATCCACACCCAAAATAAAGTTTAACGAAAAACATAAGCAGAAGATTCAAACTGAAACCGCTGCCTGAAGTACTTTTCTACCAAAGACTGCTTCAGAAGAAGAAAATACATCAAAATGGTAGAATTTAGTAAAAGTATGCAAAGAGGACCAAGTAGCTGCTTTGCAGATCTGGTCAACCGAAGCTTCATTCCTAAACGCCCAGGAAGTAGAAACTGACCTAGTAGAATGAGCTGTAATACTCTGAGGCGGAGTCTTACCCGACTCAACATAGGCAAGATGAATTCAAGATTTCAACCAAGATGCCAAAGAAATGGCAGAAGCTTTCTGGCCTTTTCTAGAACCGGAAAAGATAACAAATAGACTAGAAGTCTTACGAAAAGATTTCGTAGCTTCAACATAATATTTCAAAGCTCTAACAACATCTAAAGAATGCAACGATTTCTCCTTAGAATTCTTAGGATTAGGACATAATGAAGGAACCACAATTTCTCTACTAATGTTGTTGGAATTCACAACTTTAGGTAAAAATTCAAAAGAAGTTCGCAACACCGCCTTATCCTGATGAAAAATCAGAAAAGGAGACTCACAAGAAAGAGCAGATAATTCAGAAACTCTTCTGGCAGAAGAGATGGCCAAAAGGAACAAAACTTTCCAAGAAAGTAATTTAATGTCCAATGAATGCATAGGTTCAAACGGAGGAGCTTGAAGAGCTCCCAGAACCAAATTCAAACTCCAAGGAGGAGAAATTGACTTAATGACAGGTTTTATACGAACCAAAGCTTGTACAAAACAATGAATATCAGGAAGAATAGCAATCTTTCTGTGAAAAAGAACAGAAAGAGCAGAGATTTGTCCTTTCAAAGAACTTGCGGACAAACCCTTATCTAAACCATCCTGAAGGAACTGTAAAATTCTCGGTATTCTAAAAGAATGCCAGGAAAAATGATGAGAAAGACACCAAGAAATAAAAGTCTTCCAGACTCTATAATATATCTCTCGAGATACAGATTTACGAGCCTGTAACATAGTATTAATCACAGAGTCAGAGAAACCTCTTTGACCAAGAATCAAGCGTTCAATCTCCATACCTTTAAATTTAAGGATTTCAGATCCTGATGGAAAAAAGGACCTTGTGACAGAAGGTCTGGTCTTAACGGAAGAGTCCACGGTTGGCAAGAAGCCATCCGGACAAGATCCGCATACCAAAACCTGTGAGGCCATGCCGGAGCTACCAGGAGAACAAACGAGCATTCCTTCAGAATCTTGGAGATTACTCTTGGAAGAAGAACTAGAGGCGGAAAGATATAGGCAGGATGATACTTCCAGGGAAGTGATAATGCATCCACTGCCTCCGCCTGAGGATCCCGGGATCTGGACAGATACCTGGGAAGTTTCTTGTTTAGATGGGACGCCATCAGATCTATTTCTGGAAGTTCCCACATTTGAACAATCTGAAGAAATACCTCTGGGTGAAGAGACCATTCGCCCGGATGCAACGTTTGGCGACTGAGATAATCCGCTTCCCAATTGTCTACACCTGGAATATGAACCGCAGAGATTAGACAGGAGCTGGATTCCGCCCAAACCAAAATTCGAGATACTTCTTTCATAGCCAGAGGACTGTGAGTCCCTCCTTGATGATTGATGTATGCCACAGTTGTGACATTGTCTGTCTGAAAACAAATGAACGATTCTCTCTTCAGAAGAGGCCAAAACTGAAGAGCTCTGAAAATTGCACGGAGTTCCAAAATATTGATCGGTAATCTCACCTCCTGAGATTCCCAAACTCCTTGTGCCGTCAGAGATCCCCACACAGCTCCCCAACCTGTGAGACTTGCATCTGTTGAAATTACAGTCCAGGTCGGAAGCACAAAAGAAGCCCCCTGAATTAAACGATGGTGATCTGTCCACCATGTTAGAGAGTGTCGAACAATCGGTTTTAAAGATATTAATTGAGATATCTTTGTGTAATCCTTGCACCATTGCTTCAGCATACAGAGCTGAAGAGGTCGCATGTGAAAACGAGCAAAGGGGATCGCGTCCGATGCAGCAGTCATAAGACCTAGAATTTCCATGCATAAGGCTACCGAAGGGAATGATTGTGACTGAAGGTTTCGACAAGCTGTAATCAATTTTAAACGTCTCTTGTCTGTTAAAGACAGAGTCATGGACACTGAATCCATCTGGAAACCCAGAAAGGTTACCTTTGTCTGAGGAATCAAAGAACTTTTTGGTAAATTGATCCTCCAACCATGATCTTGAAGAAACAACACAAGTCGATTCGTATGAGATTCTGCTAAATGTAAAGACTGAGCAAGTACCAAGATATCGTCCAAATAAGGAAATACCACAATACCCTGTTCTCTGATTACAGACAGCAGGGCACCGAGAACCTTTGTAAAAATTCTTGGAGCTGTAGCTAGGCCAAACGGCAGAGCCACAAACTGGTAATGCTTGTCTAGGAAAGAGAATCTCAGAAACTGATAGTGATCTGGATGAATCGGAATATGCAGATATGCATCCTGTAAATCTATTGTGGACATATAATTCCCTTGCTGAACAAAAGGTAAGATAGTCCTTACAGTTACCATCTTGAATGTTGGTATCCTTACATAACGATTCAATATTTTTAGATCCAGAACTGGTCTGAAGGAATTCTCCTTCTTTGGTACAATGAAGAGATTTGAATAAAACCCCATCCCCTGTTCCGAAACTGGAACTGGCATAATTACTCCAGTCAACTCTAGATCTGAAACACATTTCAGAAATGCTTGAGCTTTTACTGGATTTACTGGGAAAGAAAAAATCTCTTTGCAGGAGGTCTCAACTTGAAACAAATTCTGTACCCTTCTGAAACAATGCTCTGAATCCAAAGATTGTGAACAGAATTGACCCAAATTTCTTTGAAAAAACGTAACCTGCCCCCTACCAGCTGAGCTGGAATGAGGGCCGCACCTTCATGTGGACTTAGAAGCAGGCTTTGCCTTTCTAGCTGGCTTGGATTTATTCCAGACTGGAGATGGTCTCCAAACTGAAACTGCTCCTGAGGATGAAGGATCAGGCTTTTGTTCTTTGTTGAAACGAAAGGAACGAAAACGATTATTAGCCCTGTTTTTACCTTTAGATTTTTTATCCTGTGGTAAAAAAGTTCCTTTCCCACCAGTAACAGTTGAAATAATGGAATCCAACTGAGAACCAAATAATTTGTTACCCTGGAAAGAAATGGAAAGTAAAGTTGATTTAGAAGCCATATCAGCATTCCAAGTTTTAAGCCATAAAGCTCTTCTAGCTAAAATAGCTAGAGACATAAACCTGACATCAACTCTGATAATATCAAAAATGGCATCACAGATAAAATTATTAGCATGTTGAAGAAGAATAATAATATCATGAGAATCACGATGTGTTACTTGTTGCGCTAAAGTTTCCAACCAAAAAGTTGAAGCTGCAGCAACATCAGCCAAAGATATAGCAGGTCTAAGAAGATTACCTGAACACAGATAAGCTTTTCTTAGAAAGGACTCCATTTTCCTATCTAGAGGATCCTTAAACGAAGTACCATCTGACGTAGGAATAGTAGTACGTTTAGCAAGGGTAGAAATAGCCCCATCAACTTTAGGGATCTTGTCCCAAAATTCTAATCTGTCAGGCGGCACAGGATATAATTGCTTAAAACGTTTAGAAGGAGTAAATGAATTACCCAAATTATCCCATTCTTTGGAAATTACTGCAGAAATAGCATCAGGGACAGGAAAAACTTCTGGAATAACTACAGGAGTTTTAAAAACCTTATTTAAACGTTTAGATTTAGTATCAAGAGGACCAGAATCCTCTATTTCTAAAGCAATTAGGACTTCTTTAAGTAAAGAACGAATAAATTCCATTTTAAATAAATATGAAGATTTATCAGCATCAACCTCTGAGACAGAATCCTCTGAACCAGAGGAATCATCAGAATCAGAATGATGATGTTCAGTTAAAAATTCATCTGTAGGGAGAGAAGTTTTAAAAGATTTTTTATGTTTACTAGAAGGAGAAATAACAGACATAGCCTTCTTTATGGATTCAGAAACAAAATCTCTTATATTATCAGGAACATTCTGCACCTTAGATGTTGAAGGAACTGCAACAGGCAATGGTACTTTACTAAAGGAAATATTATCTGCATTAACAAGTTTGTCATGACAATCAATACAAACAACAGCTGGAGGAATAGCTACCAAAAGTTTACAGCAGATACACTTAGCTTTGGTAGATTCAGCACTTGACAGCGATTTTCCTGTAGTATCTTCTGACTCAGATGCAACGTGAGACATCTTGCAATATGTAAGAGAAAAAACAACATATATATAAAGCAAAATTGATCAAATTCCTTAAATGACAGTTTCAGGAATGGGAAAAAATGCCAAAGAACAAGCTTCTAGCAACCAGAAGCAATAAAAAATGAGACTTAAATAATGTGGAGACAAGAGTGACGCCCATATTTTTTCGCGCCAAATAAGACGCCCACATTATTTGGCGCCTAAATGCTTTTTGGCGCCAAAAATGACGCCACATCCGGAACGCCGACATTTTTGGCGCAAAATAACGTCAAAAAGTGACGCAACTTCCGGCGACACGTATGACGCCGGAAACGGAAATAGAATTTTTGCGCCAAAAAAGTCTGCGCCAAGAATGACGCAATAAAATGAAGCATTTTCAGCCCCCGCGAGCCTAACAGCCCACAGGGAAAAAGTCAAATTTTAAGGTAAGAAAAAATGTTAAATTAAAATGCATTATCCCAAATATGAAACTGACTGTCTGAAAAATAAGGAAAGTTGAACATTCTGAGTCAAGGCAAATAAATGTTTGAATACATATATTTAGAACTTTATAAACAAAGTGCCCAACCATAGCTAGGAGTGTCACAAAAAATAAGACTTACTTACCCCAGGACACTCATCTACATATAGTAGATAGCCAAACCAGTACTGAAACGAGAATCAGTAGAGGTAATGGTATATATAAGAGTATATCGTCGATCTGAAAAGGGAGGTAAGAGATGAATCTCTACGACCGATAACAGAGAACCTATGAAATAGACCCCTTAGAAGGAGATCACTGCATTCAAATATCCAATACTCCTCACATCCCTCTGACATTCACTGCACGCTGAGAGGAAAACCGGGCCCCAACTTGCTGCGGAGCGCATATCAACGTAGAATCTAGCACAAACTTACTTCACCACCTCCATCGGAGGCAAAGTTTGTAAAAACTGAATTGTGGGTGTGGTGAGGGGTGTATTTATAGGCATTTTGAGGTTTGGGAAACTTTGCCCCTCCTGGTAGGAATGTATATCCCATACGTCACTAGCTCATGGACTCTTGCTAATTACATGAAAGAAACTAGAATTTGCAAGCTACCTGTAAGATATCAGAACTTATGTATTTTCCTATATTATTTCCTTTGAATATCCACAAAATGAATATTAAAAAATTACATTAAGGTTACATATGTTGCTTTAAGATATCTAAGTATGCTCATACAGCATCAGACTACATGCAAAAGGAATTAGATGTAAGAACTTACTATGCACTTCCAATACTATTTCCTTTGAATATATATAAAAAGGAAATTAATGCTTACCTGATAAATTGATTTCTTCTACGATAAGACGAGTCCACGGATTTCATCCTTACTTGTGGGGGATATTATCCTCCTGCTAACAGGAAGTGGCAAAGAGCACCACAGCAGAGCTGTATATATAGCTCCTCCCTTCCCCTCCACCCCTAGTCATTCGACCGAAGATTTTAGGAAGAGAAAGGAAAAACTAAAAGGTGCAGAGGTGACTGAAGTTGAAAAAATAAAATATAATTTGTCTTAAAATGACAGGGAGGGCCGTGGACTCGTCGTATTGTAGAAGAAATCAATTTATCAGGTAAGCATAAATTTCCTTTTCTTCTACAAGATACGATGAGTCTACGGATTTCATCCTTACTTGTGGGATACAATACCAAAGCTACAGGACACGGATGAAACGGGAGGGACAAGACAGAGACCTAAACGGAAGGCACCACTGCTTGAAGAACTTTTCTCCCAAAAACAACCTCAGAAGAAGCAAAAGTATCAAATTTGGAAAATTTGGAAAAAGTATGAAGGGACGACCAAGTTGCAGCCTTACATATCTGTTCAACAGAAGCATTGTTTTTAAAAGCCCATGTGGAAGCCACAGCCCTAGTAGAATGAGCCGTAATTCTTTCAGGAAGCTGCTGTCCTGCAGTCTCATATGCCAGGCGGATGATACTCCTCAGCCAAAAAGAAAGAGAGGTAGCCGTAGCTTTCTGACCTCTACGCTTTCCAGAATAAACAATGAATAATGAAGATGATTGACGGAAATCCTTAGTTGCCTGTAAGTAAAACTTTAAGGCACGGACCACGTCCAGGTTATGTAACAGACGCTCCTTCTTAGAAGGATTAGGACACAAAGAAGGAACAACAATTTCCTGATTAATATTCTTATTAGAAACAACCTTAGGAAGAAATCTAGGTTTGGTACGTAAAACCACCTTATCAGAATGAAAGATAAGGCGAATCACACTGTAACGCTGAAAGCTCAGAAACTCTTTGAGCAGAAGAAATAGCAACTGCCAACTAAAAACAGAACTTTCCAAGATAATTTAATATCTATGGAATGCATGGGTTCAAACGGAACCCCTTGAAGAACTCGAAGAACTAAATTCAAACTCCAGGGAGGAGTAATTGGTCTAAATACAGGCTTAATTCTAATAAGAGCCTGACAAAAAGACTGAACATCTGGCACATCTGCCAAATGTCTGAAGTAAAATTGACAAAGCAGAAATTTGTCCCTTTAAGGAACTTGATGATAACCCTTTCTCCAATCCTTCTTGGAGAAAAGACAGAATCATGGGAATCCTAATTTTACTCCATTAGTAACCCTTGGATTCACACCAAAAAAACAAAATTTATGCTTACCTGATAAATTTATTTCTCTTGTGGTGTATCCAGTCCACGGTTCATCCATTACTTGTGGGATATTCTCCTTCCCAACAGGAAGCTGCAAGAGGACACCCACAGCAGAGCTGTCTATATAGCTCCTCCCCTAACTGCCATCCCCAGTCATTCGCCCGAAGACAAGCAAGAAAAAAAGGAGAAACAGTGCAGTGGTGACTGTAGTTTAAAAATAAACACCTGCCTTAAAATGACAGGGCGGGCCGTGGACTGGATACACCACAAGAGAAATAAATTTATCAGGCAAGCATAAATTTTGTTTTCTCTTGTAAAGGTGTATCCAGTCCACGGGTTCATCCATTACTTGTGGGATACCAATACCAAAGCTTTAGGACACGGATGAAGGGAGGGACAAGGCAGGAAACTTAAACGGAAGGCACCACTGCCTGTAAGACCTTTCTCCCAAAAATAGCCTCCGAAGAAGCAAAAGTATCAAATTTATAGAATTTAGAAAAGGTATGAAGCGAAGACCAAGTCGCCGCCTTACAAATCTGTTCAACAGAGGCCTCATGTTTAAAAGCCCATGTGGAAGCTACTGCTCTAGTAGAATGAGCTGTAATTCTTTCAGGAGGCTGCTGGCCAGCAGTCTCATAAGCTAAGCGAATTATGCTTAGCCAAAAGGAAAGAGAAGTTGCCGAAGCCTTTTGGCCTCTCCTCTGCCAGAGTAGACAACAAACAAAGCAGATGTTTGACGAAAATCTTTCGTAGCTTGTAAATAAAACTTTAAAGCACGAACCACATCAAGATTGTGTAATAGACGTTCCTTCTTTGAAAAAGGATTAAGACATAGGGAAGGAACAACAATTGAAATTCTTATTAGATACCACCATAGGCAGAAACCCAGGTTTGGTACGTAACACTACCTTATCTGCATGGAAAATCAGATAAGGGGAATCACGCTGTAAAGCAGATAACTCCGAAACTCTTCGAGCCAAGGAGATAGCTACTAAAAAACATAATTTATGTAAGAACTTACCTGATAAATTAATTTCTTCATATTGGCAAGAGTCCATGAGCTAGTGACGTATGGGATATACATTCCTACCAGGAGGGGCAAAGTTTCCCAAACCTCAAAATACCTATAAATACACCCCTCACCACACCCACAATTCAGTTTAACGAATAGCCAAGAAGTGGGGTGATAAGAAAAGAGCGAAAACATCAAAAATAAGGAATTGGAATAATTGTGCTTTATATAAAAAAATCATAACCACCACAAAAAAACATAATTTATGTAAGAACTTACCTGATAAATTCATTTCTTTCATATTAGCAAGAGTCCATGAGCTAGTGACGTATGGGATATACATTCCTACCAGGAGGGGCAAAGTTTCCCAAACCTCAAAATGCTTATAAATACACCCCTCACCACACCCACAAATCAGTTTAACAAATAGCCAAGAAGTGGGGTGATAAGAAAAAAGTGCGAAAGCATAAAAAATAAGGAATTGGAATAATTGTGCTTTATACAAAAAAAATCATAACCACCACAAAAAAGGGTGGGCCTCATGGACTCTTGCTAATATGAAAGAAATGAATTTATCAGGTAAGTTCTTACATAAATTATGTTTTCTTTCATGTAATTAGCAAGAGTCCATGAGCTAGTGACGTATGGGATAATGACTACCCAAGATGTGGATCTTTCCACGCAAGAGTCACTAGAGAGGGAGGGATAAAATAAAGACAGCCAATTCCGCTGAAAAATAATCCACACCCAAAATAAAGATTAAATGAAAAAAACTGAAATTATAAGCAGAAGATTCAAACTGAAACAGCTGCCTGAAGTAGTTTTCTACCAAAAACAGCTTCAGAAGAAGAAAACACATCAAAATGGTAGAATTTAGTAAAAGTATGCAAAGAAGACCAAGTTGCTGCTTTGCAAATCTGATCAACCGAAGCATCATTCCTAAACGCCCAGGAAGTAGAAACTGACCTAGTAGAATGAGCTGTAATCCTTTGAGGCGGAGTTTTACCCGACTCGACATAAGCATGATGAATTAAAGATTTCAACCAAGATGCCAAAGAAATGGCAGAGGCCTTCTGACCTTTCCTAGAACCGGAAAAGATAACAAATAGACTAGAAGTCTTTCGGAAATTCTTAGTAGCTTCAACATAATATTTCAAAGCTCTAACTACATCCAAAGAATGCAATGATCTCTCCTTAGAATTCTTAGGATTCGGACACAATCAAGGAACCACAATTTCTCTACTAATGTTGTTAGAATTCACAACCTTAGGTAAAAATTTAAAAGAAGTTCGCAACACCGCCTTATCCTGATGAAAATTCAAAAAAGGAGACTCACAAGAAAGAGCAGATAATTCAGAAACTCGTCTGGCAGAAGAGATGGCCAAAAGGAACAAAACTTTCCAAGAAAGTAATTTGATGTCCAATGAATGCATAGGTTCAAACGGAGGAGCTTGAAGAGCCCCCAGAACCAAATTCAAACTCCAAGGAGGAAAAATTGACTTAATGACAGGTTTTATACGAACCAAAGCTTGTACAAAACAATGAATATCAGGAAGATTAGCAATCTTTCTGTGAAAAAGAACAGAAAGAGCAGAGATTTGTCCTTTCAAGGAACTTGCAGACAAACCTTTATCCAAACCATCCTGAAGAAACTGTAAAATTCTCGGAATTCTAAAAGAATGCCAAGAAAAATGATGAGAAAGACACCAAGAAATACAAGTCTTCCAGACTCTATAATATATCTCCCTAGATACAGATTTACGAGCCTGTAACATAGTATTAATCACAGAGTCAGAGAAACCTCTTTGACTAAGAATCAAGCGTTCAATCTCCATACCTTTAAATTTAAGGATTTGAGATCCTGATGGAAAAAAGGACCTTGCGACAAAAGGTCTGGTCTTAACGGAAGAGTCCACGGTTGGCAAGAGGCCATCCGGACAAGATCCGCATACCAAAACCTGTGAGGCCATGCTGGAGCTACCAGCAGAACAAACGAGCATTCCTTCAGAATCTTGGAGATTACTCTTGGAAGAAGAACTAGAGGCAGAAAGATATAGGCAGGATGATACTTCCAAGGAAGTGACAATGCATCCACTGCTTCCGCTTGAGGATCCCTGGATCTGGACAGATACCTGGGAAGTTTCTTGTTTAGATGAGAGGCCATCAGATCTATTTCTGGAAGTCCCCACATTTGAACAATCTGAAGAAATACCTCTGGGTGAAGAGACCATTCGCCCGGATGTAACGTTTGGCGGCTGAGATAATCCGCTTCCCAATTGTCTATACCTGGGATATGAACCGCAGAAACTAGACAGGAGCTGGATTCTGCCCATACCAGAATTCGAGATACTTCCTTCATAGCCAGAGGACTGCGAGTCCCTCCTTGATGATTGATGTATGCCACAGTTGTGACATTGTCTGTCTGAAAACAAATGAACGATTCTCTCTTTAGAAGAGGCCATGACTGAAGAACTCTGAAAATTGCACGGAGTTCCAAAATATTGATCGGTAATCTCACCTCCTGAGATTCCCAAACCCCCTGTGCTGTCAGAGACCCCCAAAACAGCTCCCTAACCTGTCAGACTTGCATCTGTTGAAATTACAGTCCAGGTCGGAAGAACAAAAGAAGCCCCCTGAACTAAACGATGGTGATCTGTCCACCACATCAGAGAGTGTCGTACAATCGGTGTTAAAGATATTAATTGAGATATCTTTGTGTAATCCCTGCACCACTGGTTCAGCATACAGAGCTGAAGAGGTCGCATGTGAAAATGAGCAAAGGGGATCGCGTCCGATGCTGCAGTCATAAGACCTAGAATTTCCATGCATAAAGCTACCGAAGGGAATGATTGTGACTGAAGGGTTCGACAAGCTGATATCAATTTTAGACGTCTCTTGTCCGTTAGTGACAGAGTCATGGACACTGAATCTAGCTGGAAACCTAAAAAGGTTACCCTTGTCTGAGGAATCAATGAACTTTTTGGTAAATTGATCCTCCAACCATGATCTTGAAGAAACAACACAAGTCGATTCGTATGAGATTCTGCTAAATGTGAAGACTGAGAAAGTACCAAGATATCGTCCAAATAAGGAAATACCACAATACCCTGTTCTCTGATTACAGACAGAAGGGCACCGAGAACCTTTGTAAAAATTCTTGGAGCTGTAGCTAGGCCAAACGGTAGAGCCACAAACTGGTAATGCTTGTCTAGGAAAGAGAATCTCAGAAACTGAAAGTGATCTGGATGAATCGGAATATGCAGATATGCATCCTGTAAATCTATTGTGGACATATAATGCTCTTGCTGAACAAAAGGCAGGATAGTCCTTATAGTTACCATCTTGAATGTTGGTATCCTTACATAACAATTCAATATTTTTAGATCCAGAACTGGTCTGAAGGAATTCTCCTTCTTTGGTACAATGAAGAGATTTGAATAAAACCCCAGCCCCTGTTCCAGAACTGGAACTGGCATAATTACTCCAGCCAACTCTAAATCTGAAACACATTTCAGAAATGCTTGAGCCTTCGCTAGGTTTACTGGGACACGGGAAAGAAAAAATCTCTTTGCAGGAGGCCTTATCTTGAAGCCAATTCTGTACCCTTCTGAAACAATGTTCTGGATCCAGAGATTGTGAACGGAATTGAACCAAATTTCTTTGAAAAAACGTAATCTGCCCCCTACCAGCTGAGCTGGAATGAGGGCCGCACCTTCATGTGGACTTGGGAGCTAGCTTTGGTTTTCTAAAAGGCTTGGATTTATTCCAGACTGGAGATGGTTTCCAAACTGATACCGCTCCTGAGGATGAAGGATCAGGCTTTTGTTCCTTGTTGTGACGAAAGGAACGAAAACGATTATTAGACCTAAATTTACCTTTAGATTTTTTATCCTGTGGTAAAAAAGTTCCTTTCCCTCCAGTAACAGTTGTT
>NC_069499.1:712560955-712573343 GCF_027579735.1 Bombina bombina | reverse complement strand
ATGACATTTTGGATTGAATTAAGGCTCTTAAGCTAGCTAATTCTTTTATTACTGATGCCGCTTTTCAAATTGCTACACTAGCGGCAAAAAATGCAGGATTTGCCATTTTAGCATGTAGGGCATTATGGCTCAAATCTTGGTCTGCTGATGTGTCATCAAAATATAAGCTTTTAGCTATTCCTTTTAAAGGTAAGACCCTATTCGGGCCTGAATTGAAGGAAATCATTTCTGACATTACTGGAGGTAAAGGCCATACCTTACCTCAGGATAAGTCTGTTAAGATGAGGGGTAAACAAAATAATTTTCGTTCTTTTTGAAACTTTAAAGGAGGACCCTCTGCTTCCTCTTCCTCCACAAAGCAGGAAGGGAACTTTGCTCAATCCAAGTCAGTTTGGAGACCCAACCAGGCTTGGAATAAAGGTAAACAATCCAAGAAGCCTGCTGCTGCTTCAGACAGGATGAAGGGGCGTCCCCAGGGGGCAGACTTTCTTTCTTTGCCCAGGCTTGGGCAAGAGACGTTCAGGACCCTTGGGCACTGGAAATCGTGACCCACGGGTATCAACTGGAATTCAAGGATTTTCTCCCAAGAGGGAGATTTCATCTTTCACGATTATCTGTAGACCAGATAAAAAGATAGGCACTGTGTAAAAGACCTCTCTACCATGGGAGTAATTTGTCCCGTTCCAAAACTGGAACATGGGCAGGGGTTTTACTCTAATCTTTTCGTGGTTCCCAAAAAAGAGGGAACTTTCAGACCCATTTTAGATCTCAAGTGTCTAAACAAGTTTCTCAGAGTCCCATCGTTCAAGATGGAGATTATACAAACAATCTTACCAATGATCCAGGAGGGTCAATTTATGACTACCGTGGATTTGAAGGATGCATACCTTCATATCCCTATTCACAAGGATGATCATCAGTTCCTAAGGTTTGCCTTCCTGGACAAACATTACCAGTTCGTGGCTCTTCCCTTCGGGTTGGCCACAGCACCCAGAATCTTCATAAAGGTTCTAGGGTCTCTTCTAGCGGTTCTCAGACCGCGGGGCATAGCAGTGGCGCCTTAACTGGACGATATTCTGATTCAGGCGTCAACTTATCATTTGACAAAATCTCACACGGGCATAGTATTGACATAGAAAAGAGTTCACTAGTTCCATGGACAAGGGTTCCCTTCTTGGGGACTCTGAGACTCGGTGGACATGAAAATATTTCTGACGGAGGTCAGAAAAACAAAGATTAATACTTGCCGAGCACTTCAGTCCATTCCTCGGCCATCAGTGGCTCAGTGTATGGAGGTCATTGGATTAATGGTAGCGGCAATGGACATAGTTCCGTTTCCATGCTTTCATCTCAGACCACTGCAGCTGTGCATACTCTGACAGTGGAATGGGGACTATGCGAACTTATCTCCTCAGATAAATCTGGATCAAGAGACCAGAGACTCTCTTCTTTGGTGGTTGTCGTCGGATCATCTGTCCCAGGGGACTTGTTTCCGCAGACCCCCATGGGTGATAGTGACAACAGACGCCAGCCTACTAGGCTGGGGTGCATTCTGGAATTCCCTGAAGGCTCAGGGTGTTTGGACTCAGGTGGTGTCTCTACTCCCAATCAATATTCTGAAACTGAGAGCAATATTCAATGCGCTTCAGGCGTGGCCTCAGTTGGCTTTGGCCAAATTCATCAGATTCCAGTCGGACAACATCACGACTGTGGCATATATCAATCATCAAGGGGGAACAAGGAGTTCCTTAGCGATGATAGAAGTATCCAAGATAATCCGATGGGCAGAGGCCCACTCTTGCTATCTGACGGCAATTTACATCCCAGGGGTGGAAAACTGGGAAGCGGATTTTCTAAGTCGTCAGACTTTTCATCCGGGGAGTGGGAACTCCATCCGGAGGTGTTTGCCTCATTGATTCGCCAATAGGGCAGACCGGAACTGGATCTGATGGTATCTCGTCGGAATGCCAAACTTCCACGTTACGGATCCAGGTCATGGGATCCCCAGGCCGAACTGATAGATTCCCTGGCAGTGCCTTGGTCGTTCAGCCTAGCTTATGTGTTTTCACCGTTTCCTCTCCTTCCACGTGTGATTGCTGGAATCAAACAGGAGAGAGCTTCAGTAATCCTGATAGCGCCTGCGTGGCCACGCAGGACTTGGTATGCGGATCTAGTGGACATGTCCTCTCTGCCACCGTGGAAACTTCCTTTGAGAAAGGACCTTCTCATTCAAGGTCCTTTCCAACATCTAAATCTAATTTCTCTGCAACTGACTGCTTGGAGATTGAACGCTTGATTCTATCTAAGCGAGAATTCTCTGATTCGGTCATCGATACTTTGATACAGACTCGAAAGCCTGTCACTAGAAAAATCTATCATAAGATATGGTGTAAATGTCTTTCTCTTGTAAAGGTGTATCCAGTCCACGGGTTCATCCATTACTTGTGGGATATTCTCCTTCCCAACAGGAAGCTGCAAGAGGGCACCCACAGCAGAGCTGTCTATATAGCTCCTCCCCTAACTGCCACCCCCAGTTATTCTCTTGCAGCTCTCGACAAGAAAGGAAGTATCAAGAGAGATGTGGTAGTTTTTACCTTCAATCAAAAGTTTATTTTTAAACGGTACCGACGTTGTACTGTTTTACTCTCAGGCAGAAATTGGAAGAAGAATCTGCCTGGAGGTTGATGATCTTAGCGGTTTGTAACTAAGGTCCATTGCTGTTCTCACACATAACTGAAGAGTATGGAAAGAAAACTTCAGTTGGGGGAACGGTTTGCAGATCACCTGCTTTGAGGTATGTTCAGTATATTTTTTTCTAGAGAGATAAGGTCTAGAAAATGCTGACAGTGCCTGGTATATTTAAGGTAAGCCTGTTACAGTGATTTAACAACAACTGGGATCATGCTTTCAAAAAGGGATAATATTCATGTTAATACCTATATTACTTAGTGTAAAAATGTTTGCATGATTTATAAATAAAAACTTTTTTTCTCTGAGGGTGATAAATCTTTTTTTGGGGCCTAGTTTCCACATGGCTTGTTAGATTACTCCTAGGAGTAATTTTATAAGGCTCTCTGAGTGCATGGTGGGAGGGGCCTATTTTAGTTTTCAGTCTGAGACATCCAGCTTCCCTGAAGGAGTCCTCTGGCTTATAGGACATCTATAGAGGGTTTTTTTCCTGCAAAAATCGTTTTTAAGGGCAGGTAGGAGCCACAGCAGAGCTGTGGCAGTGTGTTTGACTGTTTAACAGGTTTAATGTTTTTCTAATTCGTTTTTGGGCCTGAGGGGTTAATCATCCATTTGCAAGTGGGTGCAATGCTGCTTTAGTCCCTTATACACACTGTAAAAATTTCGTAGAGTTTACTACTTTTTTTCACTGTTTTGCAGTTTATGTGGTAGTTTTTTTCTCTTAAAGGCACAGTACCGTTTTTTATTATTGCTCTTTTCACATTTATTAAAGTGTTTTCCAAGCTTGCTCATTACTAGTCTGTTAAACATGTCTGACATAGAGGAAACTCCTTGTTCATTATGTTTAGAAGCCATTGTGGAACCCCCTCTTAGAATGTGCACCAAATGCACTGACCTTTCTATAAGTTATAAAGACCATATTATGGGTTTTAAAGATTTATCACCAGAGGTTTCTCAGACTGACAAAAGGGAGGTTAAACCACCTAGCTCTCCCAATGTGTCAGAACCTATATCTCCCGCGCAAGTGACGCCAAGTACATCTGGCACGTCCAATGCGTTTACCTTACAAGACATGGCGGCAGTTATGAATCATACCCTCACAGAGGTATTGTCCAAACTGCCAGGGTTACAAGGAAAGCGAGACAGCTCTGGGGCTAGAACAAATACAGATCTCTCTGACGCTTTAGTAGCTATGTCTGATATACCCTCACAATGTGCAGAAGTTGAAGCAGGAGAGCTTCTATCTGTGGGTGACTTCTCTGATTCAGGGAAGGTGTTACTTCAGTCTGACTCTGAAATGACAGCATTTAAATTTAAGCTTGAACACCTCCGTGTGTTGCTCAGGGAGGTTTTAGCGACTCTGGATGACTGTGACCCCATTGTAGTCCCAGAGAAATTGTGTAAAATGGACAAATACTTTGCAGTGCCTGTTTACACTGATGTTTTTATCTGACAGAGTTCAGGTTATCAAAACTTCTAACTTCCTGCTGTGCTCTTTATTCCATTTCTCGACCATCAGTGGCTCAGTGTATGGAGGTAATCGGATTAATGGTAGCGGCAATGGACATAGTTCCGTTTGCCCGCCTACATCTCAGACCACTGTAACTTTGCATGCTCAATCAGTGGAATGGGGATTACACAGATTTGTCCCCTCTACTAAATCTGGATCAAGAGACCAGGGATTCTCTTCTCTGGTGGCTATCTCAGGTCCATCTGTCCAGGGGAATGAGTTTCCGCAGGCCAGAATGGACTATAGTAATGACAGATGCCAGCCTTCTGGGCTGGGGTGCAGTCTGGAACTCCCTGAAGGCTCAGGGTTCATGGACTCAGGAGGAGGCCCTCCTTCCGATAAACATTCTGGAACTAAGAGCGATATTCAATGCTCTTCAGGATTGGCCTCAGCTAGCTGCGGTCAGGTTCATCAGATTTCAGTCGGACAACATCACGACTGTAGCCTATATCAACCATCAGGGGGGAACAAGGATCCCCCTGGCAATGTTGGAGGTTTCAAAGATAATTCTATGGGCAGAGGTTCACTCTTGCCATCTCTCAGCTATCCATATCCCAGGAGTAGAAAACTGGGAGGCGGATTTTCTAAGTCGGTAGACTTTTCATCCGGGGGAGTGGGAGCTCCATCCGGAGGTATTTGCCCAGTTGATCCAACTTTGGGGCAAACCAGAACTGGATCTCATGGCGTCTCATCAGAACGCCAAGCTTCCTTGTTACGGGTCCAGGTCCAGGGATCCCAAGGCAGCGCTGATAGATGCTCTAGCAGCGCCCTGGTCCTTCAGCCTGGCTTATGTTTTACCACTGTTTCCTTTGCTCCCTCGTCTGATTGCCAAGATCAAGCAGAAGAGAGCTTCGGTGATCTTGATATCCCCTGTGTGGCCACGCAGGACTTGGTATGCAGATCTGGTGGACATGTCATCCTTTCCACCATGGACTCTGCCGCTAAGGCAGGACCTTCTACTTCAAGGTTCCTTCAAACATCCAAATCTAATTTCTCTACGTCTGACTGCTTGGAGATTGAATGCTTGATTCTATCAAAGCGTGTTTTTTCCGAATCAGTCATTGATACCTTAATTCAGGCTTGAAAGCCTATCACCAGGAAAATCTATCATAAGATATGGTGTAAATATCTTCATTGGTGTGAATCCAAGGGTTACTCATGGAGTAAGGTCAGGATTCCTAGGATATTATCTTTTCTCCAAGAAGGATTGGAGAAGGGATTGTCAGCTAGTTCCTTAAAGGGACAGATTTCTGCTCTGTCTATTCTTTTGCACAAACGTCTGGCTGAGGTTCCAGACGTTCAGGCGTTTTGTCAGGCTTTAGTTAGAATCAAGCCTGTGTTTAAACCTGTTGCTTCGCCATGGAGTTTAAATTTAGTTCTTAAAGTTCTTCAAGGGGTTCCGTTTGAACCTTTGCATTCCATAGATATTAAGCTTTTATCTTGGAAAGTTCAATTTCTTTCATATAATTAGCAAGAGTCCATGAGCTAGTGACGTATGGGATATACATTCCTACCAGGAGGGGCAAAGTTTCCCAAACCTCAAAATGCCTATAAATACACCCCTCACCACACCCACAATTCAGTTTTACAAACTTTGCCTCCCGTGGAGGTGGTGAAGTAAGTTTGTGCTAGATTCTTCGTTGATATGCGCTTCGCAGCAGGCTGGAGCCCGGTTTTCCTCTCAGAGTGCAGTGAATGTCAGAGGGATGTGAAGAGAGTATTGCCTATTTGAATTCAATGGTCTCCTTCTACGGGATCTATTTCATAGGTTCTCTGTTATCGGTCGTAGAGATTCATCTCTTACCTCCCTTTTCAGATCGACGATATACTCTTATATACCATGACCTCTACTGATTCTCGTTTCAGTACTGGTTTGGCTATCTACTATATGTAGATGAGTGTCCTGGGGTAAGTAAGTCTTATTTTTTGTGACACTCTAAGCTATGGTTGGGCACTTTATATGTAAAGTTCTAAATATATGTCTTTAAACTTATATTTGCCTTGATTCAGGATGATCAATATTCCTTATTTCAGACAGTCAGTTTCATATTTGGGTTAATGCATATGAATATTCAATTTTTTTCTTACCTTAAAAATTGTTTTCAAATTGACTTTTTTCCCTGTGGGCTGTTAGGCTCGCGGGGGCTGAAAATTTTAGGCGCCAATAATGTGGGCGTCTTTTTTGGCGCTAAAAAATGTGGGCGTCATTTTTGTCTCCACCTTTTTTACACATTATTTCAGTCGCATTTTTTCATTGCTTCTGGTTGCTAGAGGCTTGTTCATTGGCATTCTTTCCCATTCCTGAAACTGTCATTTAAGGAATTTGATAATTTTGCTTTATATGTTGTTTTTTCTATTACATATTGCAAGATGTCTCAGATTGACCCTGGATCAGAATCTACTTCTGGAAAAATGCTGCCTGATGCTGGTTCTACCAAAGTTAAGTGTATTTGTTGTAAACTTTTGGTAACTGTTCCTCCGGCTGTAGTTTGTGATGAATGTCATGATAAACTTTCTAATGCAGATAGTATTTCCATTAGTAATATAACATTACCTGTTGCTGTTCCCTCAACATCTAATACTCAGGATGTTCCTGTTAATATAAGAGAATTTGTTTCTAAATCTATTAGGAAGGCTATGTCTGTTATTCCTCCTTCCAATAAACGTAAAAGGTCTTCTAAAACTTCTCATTTTTCGGATGAAATTTTAAATGACAGTCATAATTCTGATTTGTCTGTTTCTGATGAGGATTTTTCTGGTTCAGAGGATTCTGTCTCAGATATTGACACTGATAAATCTTAATATTTATTTAAGATGGAATTTATTCGCTCTTTACTTAAAGAAGTTTTAATCGCTTTAGAAATGGAGGATTCTAGTCCTCTTGATACTAAATCTACTAAGCGTTTAAATTCGGTTTTTAAACCTCCTATGGTTATTCCAGAAGTTTTTCCTGTCCCTGATGCTATTTCTGAAGTAATTTCTAGGGAATGGAATAATTTGGGTACTTCATTTACTCCTTCTCAAAGGTTTAAGAAATTGTATCCTGTGCCATCTGATAGATTAGAGTTTTGGGACAAAATCCCTAAAGTTGATGGGGCTATCTCTACTCTTGCTAAACGTACTACTATTCCTACGGCAGATAGTACTTCCTTTAAGGATCCTTTAGATAGGAAGATTGAATCCTTTCTGAGGAAAGCTTATTTATGTTCAGGTAATCTTCTTAGACCTGCTATTTCTTTGGCTGATGTTGCCGCCGCTTCCACCTTTTTGGTTGGAGGCTTTAGCACAACAAGTATCAGACCATAATACTCATAGCATTTTTAAACTTCTTCAACATGCTAATAACTTTATTTGTGATGCCATCTTTGATATCATTAGAATTGATGTCAGGTATATGTCTTTAGCTATTTTAGCTAGAAGAGCTTTATGGCTTAAAACTTGGAATGCAGATATGTCTTCCAAATCAACTTTGCTTGCTCTTTCTTTCCAAGGTAATAAATTATTTGGTTCCCAGTTGGATTCTATTATTTCCACTGTTACTGGGGGGAAAGGAACATGTTTGCCTCAGGACAAAAAATCTAAAGGTAAATACAGGGCTGCTAATAGTTTTCGTTCCTTTCGTCAGAATAAGGAACAGAAGCCTGACCCTTCCCCTAAAGGAACGGTTTCTGTCTGGAATAAAACCAAGCCTTTTAGAAAGTTAAAACCAGCTCCCAAGTCCACATGAAGGTGCAGCCCTCATTCCAGCTCAGCTGGTAGGGGGCAGGTTACAATTTTTCAAAGACATTTGGATCAATTTGATTCACTGTCTTTGGATTCAGAACATTGTTTCTCAAGGGTACAGAATAGGTTTCAAGGTAAGGCCACCTGCAAAGAGATTTTTTTCTCTCTCACATTCCAATAAACCCAGTGAAAGCTCAGGCATTTCTGAAATGTGTTTCAGATCTAGAGTCAGCCGGGGTAATTGTGCCTGTTCCAGTTCTGGAACAGGGTCTGGGGTTTTACTCAAATCTATTCATTGTACCAAAGAAGGAGAATTCCTTCAGACCAGTTCTGGATTTAAAGATATTGAATCATTATGTAAGGATACCAACATTCAAAATGGTAACTATAAGGACTATTCTGCCTTTTATTCAGCAAGGGCATTATATGTCCACAATAGATTTACAGGATGCATATCTTCATATTCCGAATCATCCAGATCACTTTCAGTTTCTGAGATTCTCTTTTCTAGACAAGCATTACCAGTTTGTGGCCCTTCCATTTGGCCTAGCAACAGCTCCAAGGATCTTTTCAAAGGTTCTCGGTGCCCTTCTCTCTGTAATCAGAGAACAGGGTATTGCGGTATTTCCTTATTTGGACGATATCTTGGTACTTGCTCAGTCTTTACATTCTGCAGAATCTCACACGAATCAACTTGTGTTGTTTCTTCAAAAACATGGTTGGAGGATCAATTTACCAAAGAGTTCGTTGATTCCTCAGACAAAGGTAACCTTTTTGGGTTTTCAGATAGATTCAGTGTCCATGACCTTGTCTCTAACAGAAAAGAGACGTCTGAAATTGGTTTCAGCCTGTCGAAACCTTCAGTCTCTCTCATTCCCTTCGGTAGCTTTGTGCATGGAAATTCTAGGTCTCATGACTGCTGCATCGGACGCGATCCCCTTTGCTCGTTTTCACATGCGACCTCTTCAGCTTTGTATGCTGAACCAATGGTGCAGGGATTATACAAATATATCACAATTAATATCCTTAAATCCCAATGTATGACACTCTGACGTGGTGGATAGATCACCATCGTTTAGTTCAAGGGGCTTCCTTTGTTCGCCCAACCTGGACTGTGATCTCAACAGAATTGAGTCTGTCAGGTTGGGGAGCTGTATGGTGATCTCTGACAGTGCAGGGGGTTTGGGAATCTCAGAGGGCGAGATTACCAATCAACATTTTGGAATTCCGTGCGATTTTCAGAGCTCTTCAGTCCTGGCCTCTTCTGAAGAGAGAATCGTTTATTTGCTTTCAGACAGACAATGTCACAACCGTGGCATATGTCAATCATCAGGGTGGGACTCACAGTCCTCAGGCTATGAAAGAAGTATCTTGGATACTTGTATGGGCGGAATCCAGCTCCTGTCTAATCTCTGCGGTTCACATCCCAGGTGTAGACAATTGGGAAGCGGATTATCTCAGTCGCCAGACGTTACATCCGGCGAATGGTCCCTTCACCCAGAGGTCTTCAGATTGTTCAAATCTGGGGTCTTCCAGAAATAGATCTGATGGCCTCTCATCTAAACAAGAAACTTCCCAGGTATCTGTCCAGATCCAGGGACCCTCAGGCGGAGGCAGTGGATGCATTGTCGCTTCCTTGGAATTATCATCCTGCCTATATCTTTCCGCCTCTAGTTCTTCTTCCAAAAGTGATTTCCAAAATTCTAATGGAACGTTCGTTTGTGCTGTTGGTGGCTCCAGCATGGCCTCACAGGTTTTGGTATGCGGATCTCATTCGGATGGCCAGTTGCCAACCTTGGACTCTTCCGCTAAGACCAGACCTTCTATCTCAAGGCCCTTTTTTCCATCAGGATCTCAAATCATTTGAAGGTATGGAAATTGAACGCTTGATTCTTAGTCATAGAGGTTTCTCTGACTCAGTAATTAATACTATGTTACAGGCTCGTAAATCTGTGTCTAGGAAGATTTATTATCGAGTCTGGAAGACTTACATTTCTTGGTGTTCATCTCATAAATTCTCCTGGCATTCGTTCAGAATTCCTAGAATTTTACAGTTTCTTCAGGATGGTTTGGATAAAGGTTTGTCTGCAAGTTCCTTGAAAGGACAAATCTCTGCTCTTTCTGTTCTTTTTCACAGAAAGATTGCTATTCTTCCTGATATTCATTGTTTTGTACAGGCTTTGGTTCGTATCAAACCTGTCATTAAGTCAATTTCTCCTCCTTGGAGTCTTAATTTGGTTCTGAGGGCTTTACAAGCTCCTCCGTTTGAACCTATGCATTCTCTGGACATTAAATTACTTTCTTGGAAAGTTCTGTTCCTTTTGGCCATCTCTTCTGCTAGAAGAGTTTCTGAGTTATCTGCTCTTTCTTGTGAATCTCCTTTTCTGATTTTTCATCAGGATAAGGCAGTGTTGCGAACCTCATTTAAATTTTTACCTAAGGTTGTGAATTCTAACAACATTAGTAGAGAGATTGTTGTTCCTTCATTATGTCCTAATCCTAAGAATTCAAAGGAGAGATCTTTACATTCTTTGGATGTAGTAAGAGCTTTGAAATATTATGTTGAAGCTACTAAGGATTTTAGAAAGACTTCTAGTCTATTTGTTATCTTTTCTGGGTCCAGAAAAGGTCAAAAGGCCTCCGCCATTTCTTTGGCGTCTTGGTTAAAGTCTTTGATTCATCTTGCTTATGTAGAGTCGGGTAATTCCCCGCCTCAAAGAAATACGGCTCATTCTACTAGGTCAGTTTCTACTTCCTGGGCGTTTAGGAATGAAGCTTCTGTTGATCAGATTTGCAAAGCAGCAACTTGGTCTTCTTTGCATACTTTTACTAAATTCTACCATTTTGATGTGTTTTCTTCTTCTGAAGCAGTTTTTGGTAGAAAAGTACTTCAGGCAGCTGTTTCAGTTTGATTCTTCTGCTTATAATTTCATTATTTTGAGATTAAAAACTTTTGTTTTGGGTTGTGGATTATTATTATTTTTCAGCGGAATTGGCTGTCTTTATTTTATCCCTCCCTCTCTAGTGACTCTTGCGTGGAAGTTCCACATCTTGGGTATTCATTATCCCATACGTCACTAGCTCATGGACTCTTGCTAATTACATGAAAGAAAACATAATTTATTTAAGAACTTACCTGATAAATTCATTTCTTTCATATTAGCAAGAGTCCATGAGGCCCACCCTTTTCTTTCATGTAATTAGCAAGAGTCCATGAGCTAGTGACGTATGGGATATACATTCCTACCAGGAGGGGCAAAGTTTCCCAAACCTCAAAATGCCTATAAATACACCCCTCACCACACCCACAAATCAGTTTTTACAAACTTTGCCTCCTATGGAGGTGGTGAAGTAAGTTTGTGCTAGATTCTACGTTGATATGCGCTCCGCAGCAGGTTGGAGCCCGGTTTTCCTCTCAGCGTGCAGTGAATGTCAGAGGGATGTGAGGAGAGTATTGCCTATTTGAATGCAGTGATCTCCTTCTACGGGGTCTATTTCATAGGTTCTCTGTTATCTGTCGTAGAGATTCATCTCTTACCTCCCTTTTCAGATCGACGATATACTCTTATATATACCATTTCCTCTACTGATTCTCGTTTCAGTACTGGTTTGGCTTTCTACTACATGTAGATGAGTGTCCTGGGGTAAGTAAGTCTTATTTTCAGTGACACTCTAAGCTATGGTTGGGCACTTTTATATAAAGTTCTAAATATATGTATTCAAACATTTATTTGCCTTGACTCAGGATGTTCAACGTTCCTTATTTCAGACAGTCAGTTTCATATTTGGGATAATGCATATGAATAAATCATTTTTTTCTTACCTTAAAAATTTGACTTTTCCCTGTGGGCTGTTAGGCTCGCGGGGGCTGAAAATGCGCAATTTTTTTTTCTTCTGTTTCCGGCGTCATACGTGTCGCCGGAAGTTGCGTCATTTTTGACGTTCTTTTGCGCCAAAAGTGTCGGCGTTCCGGATGTGTCGTCATTTGGCGCCAAAAGCATTTAGGCGCCAAATAATGTGGGCGTCTTTTTTGGCGCTAAAAAAAAAAATATGGGTGTCACTATTGTCTCCACATTATTTAAGTCTCATTATTTTGTGCTTCTGGTTGCTAGAAGCTTATTCACTGGCATTTTTTCCCCATTCCTGAAACTGTCATTTAAGGAATTTGATCAATTTTGCTTTATATGTTGTTTTTTCTATTACATATTGCAAGATGTCCCACGTTGAAGCTGAGTCAGAAGATACTTCTGGAAAATCGCTGCCTGGTGCTGGAGCTACCAAAGCTAAGTGTATCTGCTGTAAACTTTTGGTATCTGTTCCTCCAGCTGTTGTTTGTACTGTTTGTCATGACAAACTTGCTAATGCAGATAATATTTCCTTTAGTACTGTTACATTACCTGTTGCTGTTCCGTCAACATCTAATATTCAGAGTGTTCCTGATAACATAAGAGATTTTGTTTCTAAATC
>NC_069499.1:712436565-712560856 GCF_027579735.1 Bombina bombina | reverse complement strand
CCAAGACTGGTGTAGACGAAGGAGGGGATGATGCAGTACCATGCTTACTCCCCTCACTTGAGGAATCATCTTGGGCATCATTTTCTCTAAATTTTGTGTCACATAAATCACATCTATTTAAATGAGAAGGAACCTTGGCTTCCCCACATACAGAACACAGTCTATCTGGTAGTTCAGACATGTTAAACAGGCATAAACTTGATAACAAAGTACAAAAAACGTTTTAAAATAAAACCGTTACTGTCACTTTAAATTTTAAACTGAACACACTTTATTACTGCAAATGTGAAAAAGTATGAAGGAATTGTTCAAAATTCACCACAGTGTCTTAAAGCCTTAAAAGTATTGCACACCAAATTTGAAAGCTTTAACCCTTAAAATAACGGAACCGGAGCCGTTTTAATAATTAACCCCTTTACAGTCCCTGGTATCTGCTTTGCTGAGACCCAACCAAGCCCAAAGGGGAATACGATACCAAATGACGCCTTCAGAAAGTCTTTTCTATGTATCAGAGCTCCTCACACATGCATCTGCATGTCATGCTTCCCAAAAACAAGTGCGCAATAGAGGCGCGAAAATGAGGCTCTGCCTATGATTAGGGAAAGCCCCAAGAGAATAAGGTGTCTAATACAGTGCCTGCCGGTTATTTTACATAATTCCCAAGAATAAAATAATTCCTCAAAGCTATGAAGTATAAAATATGCTTATATATCAATCGTTTTAGCCCAGAAAAACATAATTTATGTAAGAACTTACCTGATAAATTCATTTCTTTCATATTAACAAGAGTCCATGAGCTAGTGACGTATGGGAATATACATTCCTACCAGGAGGGGCAAAGTTTCCCAAACCTTAAAATGCCTATAAATACACCCCTCACCACACCCACAAATCAGTTTAACGAATAGCCAAGAAGTGGGGTGATAAGAAAAAAAGTGCGAAGCATATAAAATAAGGAATTGGAATAATTGTGCTTTATACAAAAAAATCATAACCACCACAAAAAAGGGTGGGCCTCATGGACTCTTGTTAATATGAAAGAAATGAATTTATCAGGTAAGTTCTTACATAAATTATGTTTTCTTTCATGTAATTAACAAGAGTCCATGAGCTAGTGACGTATGGGATAATGACTACCCAAGATGTGGATCTTTCCACACAAGAGTCACTAGAGAGGGAGGGATAAAATAAAGACAGCCAATTCCTGCTGAAAATAATCCACACCCAAAATAAAGTTTAACAAAAAACATAAGCAGAAGATTCAAACTGAAACCGCTGCCTGAAGAACTTTTCTACCAAAAACTGCTTCAGAAGAAGAAAATACATCAAAATGGTAGAATTTAGTAAAAGTATGCAAAGAGGACCAAGTTGCTGCTTTGCAGATCTGGTCAATCGAGGCTTCATTCCTAAACGCCCAGGAAGTAGATACTGACCTAGTAGAATGAGCTGTAATTCTTTGAGGCGGAAGTTTACCCGACTCAACATAGGCAAGATGAATTAAAGATTTCAACCAAGATGCCAAAGAAATGGCAGAAGCTTTCTGGCCTTTCCTAGAACCGGAAAAGATAACAAATAGACTAGAAGTCTTACGGAAAGATTTCGCAGCTTCAACATAATATTTCAAAGCTCTAACAACATCCAAAGAATGCAATGATTTCTCCTTAGAATTCTTAGGATTAGGACATAATGAAGGAACCACAATTTCTCTACTAATGTTGTTGGAATTCACAACTTTAGGTAAAAATTCAAAAGAAGTTCGCAACACCGCCTTATCCTGATGAAAAATCAGAAAAGGAGACTCACACGAAAGAGCAGATAATTCAGAAACTCTTCTAGCAGAAGAGATGGCCAAAAGGAACAAAACTTTCCAAGAAAGTAATTTTAATGTCCAATGAATGCATAGGTTCAAACGGAGGAGCTTGAAGAGCTCCCAGAACCAAATTCAAACTCCAAGGAGGAGAAATTGACTTAATGACAGGTTTTATACGAACCAAAGCTTGTACAAAACAATGAATATCAGGAAGAATAGCAATCTTTCTGTGAAAAAGAACAGAAAGAGCGGAGATTTGTCCTTTCAAAGAACTTGCGGACAAACCCTTATCTAAACCATCCTGAAGAAACTGTAAAATTCTCGGTATTCTAAAAGAATGCCAAGAAAAATGATGAGAAAGACACCAAGAAATATAAGTCTTCCAGACTCTATAATATATCTCTCGAGATACAGATTTACGAGCCTGTAACATAGTATTAATCACGGAGTCAGAGAAACCTCTATGACCAAGAATCAGGCGTTCAATCTCCATACCTTTAAATTTAAGGATTTCAGATCCGGATGGAAAAAAGGACCTTGTGACAGAAGGTCTGGTCTTAACGGAAGAGTCCATGGCTGGCAAGATGCCATCCGGACAAGATCCGCATACCAAAACCTGTGAGGCCATGCCGGAGCTATTAGCAGAACAAACGAGCATTCCCTCAGAATCTTGGAGATTACTCTTGGAAGAAGAACTAGAGGCGGAAAGATATAGGCAGGATGATACTTCCAAGGAAGTGATAATGCATCCACTGCCTCCGCCTGAGGATCCCGGGATCTGGACAGATACCTGGGAAGTTTCTTGTTTAGATGAGAGGCCATCAGATCTATCTCTGGGAGCCCCCACAATTGAACAATCTGAAGAAATACCTCTGGGTGAAGAGACCATTCGCCCGGATGCAACGTTTGGCGACTGAGATAATCCGCTTCCCAATTGTCTACACCTGGGATATGAACCGCAGAGATTAGACAGGAGCTGGATTCCGCCCAAACCAAAATTCGAGATACTTCTTTCATAGCCAGAGGACTGTGAGTCCCTCCTTGATGATTGATGTATGCCACAGTTGTGACATTGTCTGTCTGAAAACAAATGAACGATTCTCTCTTCAGAAGAGGCCAAAACTGAAGAGCTCTGAAAACTGCACGGAGTTCCAAGATATTGATCGGTAATCTCACCTCCTGAGATTCCCAAACTCCTTGTGCCGTCAGAGATCCCCACACAGCTCCCCAACCTGTGAGACTTGCATCTGTTGAAATTACAGTCCAGGTCGGAAGAACAAAAGAAGCCCCCTGAATTAAACGATGGTGATCTGTCCACCACGTTAGAGAGTGCCGAACAATCGGTTTTAAAGATATTAATTGATATATCTTCGTGTAATCCCTGCACCATTGGTTCAGCATACAGAGCTGAAGAGGTCGCATGTGAAAACGAGCAAAGGGGATCGCGTCCGATGCAGCAGTCATAAGACCTAGAATTTCCATGCATAAGGCTACCGAAGGGAATGATTGAGACTGAAGGTTTCGACAGGCTGTAATCAATTTTAGACGTCTCTTGTCTGTTAAAGACAAAGTCATGGACACTGAATCTATCTGGAAACCCAGAAAGGTTACCCTTGTTTGAGGAATCAAAGAACTTTTTGGTAAATTGATCCTCCAACCATGATCTTGAAGAAACAACACAAGTCGATTCGTATGAGACTCTGCTAAATGTAAAGACGGAGCAAGTACCAAGATATCGTCCAAATAAGGAAATACCACAATACCCTGTTCTCTGATTACAGACAGAAGGGCACCGAGAATCTTTGTGAAAATTCTTGGAGCTGTAGCAAGGCCAAACGGTAGAGCCACAAATTGGTAATGCTTGTCTAGAAAAGAGAATCTCAGGAACTGATAATGATCTGGATGAATCGGAATATGCAGATATGCATCCTGTAAATCTATTGTGGACATATAATTCCCTTGCTGAACAAAAGGCAATATAGTCCTTACAGTTACCATCTTGAACGTTGGTATCCTTACATAACGATTCAATAATTTTAGATCCAGAACTGGTCTGAAGGAATTCTCCTTCTTTGGTACAATGAAGAGATTTGAATAAAACCCCATCCCCTGTTCCGGAACTGGAACTGGCATAATTACTCCAGCCAACTCTAGATCTGAAACACAATTCAGAAATGCTTGAGCTTTCACTGGATTTACTGGGACATGGGAAAGAAAAAATCTCTTTGCAGGAGGTCTCATCTTGAAACCAATTCTGTACCCTTCTGAAACAATGTTCTGAATCCAAAGATTGTGAACAGAATTGATCCAAATTTCTTTGAAAAAACGTAACCTGCCCCCTACCAGCTGAACTGGAATGAGGGCCGTACCTTCATGTGAACTTAGAAGCAGGCTTTGCCTTTCTAGCAGGCTTGGATTTATTCCAGACTGGAGATGGTTTCCAAACTGAAACTGCTCCTGAGGACGAAGGATCAGGCTTTTGTTCTTTGTTGAAACGAAAGGAACGAAAACGATTGTTAGCCCTGTTTTTACCTTTAGACTTTTTATCCTGTGGTAAAAAAGTTCCTTTCCCACCAGTAACAGTTGAAATAATAGAATCCAACTGAGAACCAAATAATTTGTTTCCCTGGAAAGAAATGGAAAGTAGAGTTGATTTAGAAGCCATATCAGCATTCCAAGTCTTAAGCCATAAAGCTCTTCTGGCTAAGATAGCCAGAGACATAAATCTAACATCAACTCTAATAATATCAAAAATGGCATCACAGATGAAATTATTAGCATGCTGGAGAAGAATAATAATATCATGAGAATCACGATTTGTTACTTGTTGCGCTAGAGTTTCCAACCAAAAAGTTGAAGCTGCAGCAACATCAGCCAATGATATAGCAGGTCTAAGAAGATTACCTGAACATAGATAAGCTTTTCTTAGAAAAGATTCAATTTTTCTATCTAAAGGATCCTTAAACGAGGTACCATCTGACGTAGGAATGGTAGTACGTTTAGCAAGGGTAGAAATAGCCCCATCAACTTTAGGGATTTTGTCCCAAAATTCTAACCTGTCAGGCGGAACAGGATATAATTGCTTAAAACGTTTAGAAGGAGTAAATGAATTACCCAATTTATCCCATTCCTTAGCAATTACTGCAGAAATAGCATTAGGAACAGGAAAGACTTCTGGAATAACCGCAGGAGCTTTAAAAACCTTATCCAAACGTATAGAATTAGTATCAAGAGGACTAGAATCCTCTATTTCTAAAGCAATTAGTACTTCTTTAAGTAAAGAGCGAATAAATTCCATCTTAAATAAATATGAAGATTTATCAGCATCAATCTCTGAGACAGAATCCTCTGAACCAGAAGAGTCCAAAGAATCAGAATGATGGTGTTCATTTAAAAATTCATCTGTAGAGAGAGAAGATTTAAAAGACTTTTTACGCTTACTAGAAGGAGAAATAACAGACAAAGCCTTCTTTATGGATTCAGAAACAAAATCTCTTATGTTATCAGGAACATTCTGCACCTTAGATGTTGAGGGAACTGCAACAGGCAATGGTACATCACTAAAGGAAATATTATCTGCTTTAACAAGTTTGTCATGACAATTATTACAAACAACAGCTGGAGGAATAGCTACCAAAAGTTTACAGCAGATACACTTAGCTTTGGTAGATCCAGCAGGCAGTGGTTTTCCTGTAGTATCTTCTGGCTCAGATGCAACGTGAGACATCTTGCAATATGTAAGAGAAAAAACAACATATAAAGCAAAATAGATCAAATTCCTTATAAGACAGTTTCAGGAATGGGAAAAAAATGCCAAATATCAAGCTTCTAGCAACCAGAAGCAAATGAAAAATGAGACTGAAATAATGTGGAGACAAAAGCGACGCCCATATTTTTTGGCGCCAAATAAGACGCCCACATTATTTGGCGCCTAAATGCTTTTGGCGCCAAAAATGACGCCACATCCGGAACGCCGACATTTTTGGCGCAAAATAACGTCAAAAATGACGCAACTTCCGGCGACACGTATGACGCCGGAAACGGAAAAGAATTTTTGCGCCAAAAAAGTCCGCGCCAAGAATGACGCAATAAAATGAAGCATTTTCAGCCCCCGCGAGCCTAACAGCCCACAGGGAAAAAAGTCAAATTTTTGAGGTAAGAAAAAATATGATAATTTAAAGCATAATCCCAAATATGAAACTGACTGTCTGGAAATAAGGAAAGTTGAACATTCTGAGTCAAGGCAAATAAATGTTTGAATACATATATTTAGAACTTTATAAATAAAGTGCCCAACCATAGCTTAGAGTGTCACAGAAAATAAGACTTACTTACCCCAGGACACTCATCTACATGTTTGTAGAAAGCCAAACCAGTACTGAAACGAGAATCAGTAGAGGAAATGGTAAATATAAGAGTATATCGTCGATCTGAAAAGGGAGGTAAGAGATGAATCTCTACGACCGATAACAGAGAACCTTATGAAATAGACCCCGTAGAAGGAGATCACTGCATTCAATAGGCAATACTCTCCTCACATCCCTCTGACATTCACTGCACGCTGAGAGGAAAACCGGGCTCCAACTTGCTGCGGAGCGCATATCAATGTAGAATCTAGCACAAACTTACTTCACCACCTCCCTTGGAGGCAAAGTTTGTAAAACTGATTTGTGGGTGTGGTGAGGGGTGTATTTATAGGCATTTTAAGGTTTGGGAAACTTTGCCCCTCCTGGTAGGAATGTATATTCCCATACGTCACTAGCTCATGGACTCGTTAATTACATGAAAGAAATGTCTACAGTCTTAAAAGCCCTTGTGAAGCCCTTTTTTTCTTTATGTAATAAAAATGGCTTACCGGATCCCATAGGGAAAATGACAGCTTCCAGCATTACATCGTCTTGTTAGAAATGTGTCATACCTCAAGCAGCAAAAGTCTGCTCACTGTTTCCCCCAACTGAAGTTAATTCCTCTCAACAGTCCTGTGTGGAAACAGCCATCGATTTTAGTAACGGTTGCTAAAATCATTTTCCTCTTACAAACAGAAATCTTCATCTCTTTTCTGTTTCAGAGTAAATAGTACATACCAGCACTATTTTAAAATAACAAACTCTTGATTGAATAATAAAAACTACAGTTAAACACCAAAAAACTCTAAGCCATCTCCGTGGAGATGTTGCCTGTACAACGGCAAAGAGAATGACTGGGGAAGGCGGAGCCTAGGAGGGATCATGTGACCAGCTTTGCTGGGCTCTTTGCCATTTCCTGTTGGGGAAGAGAATATCCCACAAGTAAGGATGACGCCGTGGACCGGACACACCTATGTTGGAGAAAAAGGGATTATCTATCTTTTAAAACAATACAAAATCTATTGTAGACTGTACCTTTAAGCTGGGCTTGAATAAAGTACACCAACACTGAGGTGCATGCCAGACTTACCCAGTAGTTGACAATGTATTAAGTAGACAATTCAGTTTACCTACTTGCACAGGAAGAAGAAAAAATACTGGGACAGCGCCAACAGTTTTAGAAGCTCACCACACAATATGGCACAAGGATTAGAGATAGGTGTAGTTTAAAACTTTTTTGCGCTGCCTTATTTGTGTAAGCCCTTTCCCCTATGATATTTTCCCCAAAATATCTGGTTTAGGTGTGCCGGAGAAGTGTGAGTTTAGGAGTAGGGGCGCAATTGAATGCTTATACCCTTGTGAAATTAGGATAAAAAGAATTTTTTTTTTTTAAATGTAAAAAAATATATAGTTTCAGTCTTATAACATATTGTGGAAAATATTTATTAATTACGAGAAATCAGATATAACTATACTATACATTAAAACACATATGTGTTTGTGCCCTTAGATGGCACATCTATAGATGAACCTATGGAGGTTTTGACAAGTATTTGATACGTAGGATTTTTATATATTATAAACCTGCAATAGGAACAAATATTTGATTTTAAGGACTAGTCTACGTGTTGGACCTAGTACATTGGATACCTAGTGCAATATCATAAAACATAATTTATACTTACCTGATAAATTTATTTCTCTTGTAGTGTATCCAGTCCACGGATCATCCATTACTTATGGGATATTCTCCTTCCCAACAGGAAGTTGCAAGAGATCACCCATAGCAGAGTTGCTATATAGCTCCTCCCCTAACTGCCATATCCAGTCATTCGACCGAAAACATGCAGAGAAAGGAAAAACCATAGGGTGCAGTGGTGACTGTAGTTTAAATGAAAAAAAATTACCTGCCTTAAAAGGACAGGGCGGGCCGTGGACTGGATACACTACAAGAGAAATAAATTTATCAGGTAAGTATAAATTATGTTTTCTCTTGTTAAGTGTATCCAGTCCACGGATCATCCATTACTTATGGGATACCAATAACAAAGCTAAAGTACACGGATGATGGGAAGGACAAGGCAGGTACTTAAACGGAAGTTACCGCTGCCTATAAAAACCCTTTCTCCCAAAAATAGCCTCCGAAGAAGCAAAGAATCAAATTTGTTAAATTTGAAAAAGTATAAAACGCAGACCAAGACTCAGTCTTGTAAATCTGTTCAACAGAAGCCTCATTTTTAAAAAGGCCCAAGTGAAAACCATAGCTCTAGTAGAATGAGCTGTAATCCCTTCAGGAGGCTGCTGTCCAGCAGTCTCCTAAGCTAAATGAATTGTGCTTTTTTTAAAACCAAAAGACAGAGAGGTTGCTGAAGTCTTTGACCTCTCCTCTGCCCAGAATAGACAACAAACAAGGTGAATGTTTGATGAAGATCTGTAGTAGCTTGTAAGTAAAACTTTAAAGGACGAACCACGTCCAAATTGTGTAATAGACGTTCCTTCTTTGAAGAAGGATAAGGGTACAAGAATGGAACAACAATTTCTTGAGTGATATTCTTGTTAGATACCACCTTAGGTAAAAACCCAGTTTGGTACACAGGACCACCTTATCCGTACGGAGGACCAGATAAGGAGAATTACATTGTAACGCAGATAACTGAGACTCTACGAGCCGAGGAAATAGCTACCAAAAAGGAACTTTCCAAGATAAAAGTTTGATATCTATGGAATGAAAAAGGTTCAAACGGAACTCCTTGAAGAACCAGGTTTAAGCTCCATGGCGGAGCAACAGTTTTAAACACAGGCTTGGTTCTAACCAAAGCCTGACCAAATGCCTGAACATCTAGAATACCTGCCAGACGCTTGTGCAAAAGAATAGAGTAGAAATCTGTTCTTTTAAGGAACTAGCTGACAACCCTTTTCTCAAAATCACCGTGGAGAAAAGATAATATCCTTGGAATCCCGAATTTACTCTATGAGTAACCCTTGGATTCATAACAATAAGATATTTACACCATATCTATGTTAATTTTCCTAGAGACAGGATTTCATGCCTGTATTAAGGTATCAATGACCGACTCTGAGAATTCATGCTTTGATAACATCAAGCGTTCTGTCTCCAGGCAGTCCATCTCAGATTAGTTATATTTAGATGGTTGAAAAGACCCTGAGGTAGAGGGTCCTGTCTCAGAAACAGAGACCGTGGTGGAAAGGATGACATGTCCACCAGATCTGTATACCAGGTCCTGCGTGGCCACGCAGGCGCTGCCAAAAACACCAAAGCACTCTCCTGCTTGATCTTGTGTAAACACCTCCGGAGGGAATCCCACTCCTCCAGATGAAAAGTCTGACGACTTAGAAAATCCGCCTCCCAACACCTGGGATATGGATAGCTGACAGAGAGTCTCTGTCCAGTGAATTATTTTAAGACTGCTAACATCGCTAGGAAACTATGTTCCCCCTTGATGGATGATGTAAGCCACAGTCGTGATATTGTCCGACTGAAAAATGATGTACCTCAGAGTTGCTAACTGAGGCCAAGTCTGAAGAGCATGGAATACCGCTCCCAGTTCCAGAATATACCTTAGGAGGGTCTCCTCCTGAGTCCACTATCCCTGAGCCTTCAGGGAGTTCCAGACTGTATCCCAACCTAAAAGGCTGGCATCTGTTGTAACAATTGTCCCATCTGACCTGCGGAAAGTCATACCCTTGGACAGATGGACCCGAGATAGTCCCCAGAGAAGAGAATCTCTGGTCTCTTGGTCCAGATTTAACAGGAGAACAAATCTGTGTAATCCCCGTTCCTCTGACTGAGTCTGCATAGTTGCAGCGGTCTGAAATGAAGGCGTGCAAACGGTACTATGTCCCTTGCCGCTACCATTAAGCCAATTACATTCATATACTGAGCCACCAAAGGGCGCGGATGGAATGAAGAACACAACAGAAATTTAGAAACTTTGACAACCTGGACTCCGTCAGGTAAATTTTCATTTCTACAAAATCTATCAGAATCCCTAGGAGGGAAACCCTTGAGATTGGGGATAGAGAACTCTTCCTGTTCACTTTTCCACCCATGCGATCTCAGAAATGCCAGTACTACGTCCGTATGAGACTTCCACCCCTGGGATGTGGATCGCTGACAGATGGCAAGAGTGAGACTCCGCCCACTGTATTATCTTGGCTACTTCTGTCATCTCTAAGGAACTTCTTGTTCCTCCCTGATTGATGTAAGCTACAGTCGTTATGTTGTCCGACTGAAACCTGATGAATTGGGCTGAATCCAACTGAGGCCAAGCCTGAAGCGCATTGAATATTGCTCTCAACTCTAGGATAATGATAGGAAGGAGAGACTCTGCCTGAGTCCATACACCCTGAGCCCTTAGGGAGTCCCAGACTGCTCCCCATCCTAACAGGCTGGCATCCGTTGTCACTATCACCCATGAGGGTCTGCGGAAGCAAGTCCCCTGGGATAGATGATCCAGCGACAACCACCATAGAAGAGAATCTCTTGTCTCCTGATCCAGATTTATTTGAGGAGACAAATCTGTATAATCGACATTCCACTGCCTGAGCATGCTTAATTGCAGAGGCCTGAGATGAAAACGAGCAAACTGAATGATGTCCATTGCCGCCATCATCAAACCAATTACCTCCATGCACTGAGCCACTGACGGACGAGGATTGGACTGAATGAGTAGACATGCATTCAGAATTTTTGACTTTCTGACCTCAGTCAGAAAAATCTTCATTGAGATAGAGTTGATTAGAGTTCCCAGAAAAGGAACTCTTGTCTGAGGAACCAATTAACTATTTTCCAGATTTACTTTCCACCCATGGGTTCTTAGGAAAGAAAGCACAATGTTGGTATGGGACCTTGCCAGTTGAAATGATGACGCCTGGATCAGTATATCGTCCAGGCCTTAGAACCGCCAATAAAGACCCCAGAACTTTTGGGAAAATTCTTGGCGCCGTGGCCAGACCGAAAGGCAATGTTTGTCCAGAAAGGCAAATCTCAGGAACTGGTGATGATCTCTGTGGATAGGAACATGAAGGTACACATCCTTCAGATCCACCGTTGACATAAACTGACCTTCCTGAATCAATGGAAGAATGGTACAAATGGTTTCCATCTTGAAAGATGGAACTCTGAGAAACTTGTTTAGACTCTTGAGATCTAAGATAGGTCTGAAGGTTCCCTCTTTTTTTGGGAACCACAAACAGATTTGAATAAAATCCCTGTCCCTGAATAGGAACGGGACAAATTACTCCCATGGAGGAGAGGTCTCTTACACAGCGTAAGAACGCCTCTTTTTATCTGCAGACAATCGAGAAAGAAGAAACCTTCCTCTGGGGGAAAAATTTCTGAATTCCAGCTTGTATCCCTGAGATACTATCTCTAATGCCCAGGGATCCTGAACATCTCTCATCCAAACCTGGATGAAGAAAGACAGTCTGCCCCCTACTAGATCCAGCCCCGCATCGGGGGCCAACCCTTCATGCTGACTTGGGAGCAGCAGCAGGCTTCTTGGATTGTTTACCCTTGTTCCAGGGCTGATTGGGTCTACAGGAAGACTTGGGTTGTGACGTTACCTTCCTGTTTAGGAAAGGACCTCACTGTTTGGATTTCCTATCCTGAGGGAGATGACCCTTGCCTCCCGTGATATCAGAAATAATTTCCTTCAAGTCAGGTCCGAACAGGGTCTTCCCCTTGTAAGGAATAGCCAAAAGCTTAGACTTAGATGACACATCTGCAGACCAAGATTTCAACCACAATACTCTGTGTGCTAAGATAGAAATCCCTGAACCCTTAACTGCCAACTTGGTAATCTGCAAAGAAGCATCTGTAATAAAGGAATTGGCTAATTTGAGAGCTTTAATCCTATCTTGTATTTCTTCCAAAGAAGTCTCAGTTTTAAGAGATTCTTCCAAAGCATCAAACCAATAAGCCGCCGCAGTTGTAACCGTAACAATGCAGGCTGCTGGTTGCAATAGCAAACCTGATGAACATAGATCCTTTTAAGGAGACCCTCCAATTTCTTATTCATAGGGTCTTTGAAAGCACAACTGTCCTCGATAGGGATAGTAGTTCGTTTAGCCAAGGTTGAAATAGCTCCCTCCACCTTAGGGACCGTTTGCCAAGAGTCCCTAATAGCGTCCGCTATAGGGTACATTTTCTTGAAAACAGGAGAAGGGGAGAATGGAATACCCGGTCTCTCCCATTCCTTAGCAATCATTTCTGAAGTCCTCTTAGAAACTGGAAAAACATCAGAATAAGAAGGGATCTCTAAATATCTGTCCAACTTACTCAATTTCTCTGGAGGAACCACAATTGAATCACAGTCATCCAGAGTCACCAAAACCTCCCTCAATAACAAGCTTAAACCTGAAAGAAACCACATCTGAATCCGTCTGAGGTAAGACACTTCCTGAGTCAGAAAGTTCACCCTCAGATAGGACCCCCATACCCTCCAGCCCTGGGAGGGTACATCTGAGATCGTCATCAAAGCATCAGAAGCTGTATTGACCTTGTGGTTACCCTTCCTACTGCGTTTGCCTTGAAGTACGGGAAAGGCAGATAACGCTTCTGAAAGAGTAGAAGACATAACTGCAGCAATGTCCTGCAAAGTGATCGCAGCAGAAGCTGCCGAGGAACCAGGCGCCGCTTGAGCGGGTGTTAAGGGCTGTGACGCTTGGGGAGAAAGACGCGGCATACTCTGAGTCTCCTCAGCAGAACCCTGAGAATCATCCGCTTTTGACAAATTTTTATTAAGGAAAATTTGCTCTCTAAACTGTAAGGCCCTCTCAGTGCAAGAAGGACAAAAAGTAACAGGAGGTTCTACATTGGCGTTCAAACACATGGAACATTTAATGTTTTGAAGATCTTCCATGATAACAAATAAAGCAAAAGCAAGTTTGGTTGTAACTGTTGTATTTAAAACCTAAAAAATATGAGCACAGCCTTCTATCACTGGCGTCAAGATCGTCTGAAACCAAGTGTAGCTGTGCCTTTAAAAATAAAATAACCCAAATTTTATTGCCCCAACACACTGGTATGCCTAAAACAGAGAGCAACTGTGCTTAACACTGACCGTTAATACAAAACACTTGCAAAGACTAAACTAACAGTGCACCTCCTCGCCACAGCTCTGCTGCGGCGCCTACCTGTCCCCACGTGACACTGACTACGCCAACTCGTTGAGCAGAGTGACAAAGACCGCCTGTGATTATATCACTTGTGGTCCAAGGAACACCGGAGTCTGCAAGCGCACTTGATCGGGTGCCGGGAACTCCTAAAGAAAAAGGAAATTTATGCTTATCGATAAATGTATTTCTTTTACGATATGACGAGTGCACGGATTTCATCCTTACTTATGGGATATCGCCTTCTGGTCAGCAGGAGGAGGAGCAGAGCTGCATAAATAGCTCCTCCTTTCCCCCCCAACCTAGTCAATCGACCGAAGTTATGAAGAGAAAGGAAAAGACAAGGAGCAGAGGTGACTGAAGTTTAACAAAAATAAAAACCTGTCTTTAGAAAAAAAAAAAACAGGGTGGGCCGTGGACTCGTCATATCGTAAAAGAAATAAATTTATCAGGTAAGCATAAATTTTCTTTTACAAGATATGACGAGTCCACGAATTTCATCCTTACTTATGGGATACAATACCAAAGCTATAGGACACGGATGAAAGGGAGGGACAAGACAGGAACCTGAAAGGGAGGGACAAGACAGGAACCTAAACGGAAGGCACCACTGCTTGAAGAACCTTTCTCCCAAAAACAGCCTCAGACGAGGCAAAAGTATCAAATTTGGAAAATTTGGAAAAAGTGTGAAGAGACGACCAAGTTGCAGCCTTGCAAATCTGTTCAACAGAAGTATAATTTTTAAATGCCCATGAGGAAGCCACAGCCCTAGAAGAATGATCCGTAATTCGTTCTGGAGGCTGCTGTCCAGCAGTCTCATATGCAACACGGATCATACTCTTCAGCCAAAAAGAAAGAGGTAGCCGTAGCTTTCTAACCCCTACGTTTCCCATCAAAACCAACAAACAATGAAGATGTTTGACGAAAATCCTTAGTCGCCTGCAAGTAAAACTTCAAGGCACGGACTACGTCCAAATTATATAACAGATGCTCCTTCTTAGAAGGGGGGTTAGGGCACAAGGAAGGAGCAACAATTTCCTGATTAATATTCTTGTTAGAAACAACCTTAGGAAGAAAACCAGGTTTGGTACGTAACACCACCTTATCAGAATGGAAAATAAAATAAGGAGAGTCACATTGTAATGCCGAAAGCTCAGAAACTCTGCAAGCAGAAGAAATAGCAACCAAAAATAAAAAACTTTCCAAGATAATAACTTAATATCTATGGAATGCATAGGTTCAAACGGAACCCCTTGAAGAACATTAAGAACTAAATTCAAACTCCAAGGAGGAGCAATTGGTCTAAACACAGGTCTGATTCTAGTCAGGGTTTGACAAAAAGATTGAACATCTGCCAGATACTTGTGTAGCAAAATAGACAAAGCAGAAATCTGTCCTTTTAAAGGAACTTGCTGACAACCCTTTCTCCAATCCTTCTTGGAGTAAAGATAAAATCCTGGGAATCCTAACCCTACTCCATGAGTAGCCCTGGGATTCGCACCAATAAAGATATTTACGCCATATCTTATGGTAAATCTTTCTAGTAACAGGCTTGCGTGCCTGAATCAAGGTATCAATGACCGCATCAGAGAACCCCAGCTTAGATCAAATCAAGCGTTTAATCTCCAAGCAGTCAGCTGCAGAGAAATTAGATTCGGATGATGGAAGGGTCCCTGAATGAGAAGGTCATGCCTCAATGGAAGCTTCCACGGTGGCAGAGATGACATGTCCATCAGATCGGCATACCAAGTCCTGCGAGGCCACGCAGGAGCGATGAGAATCACTGAAGCCCTCTCCTGTTTGACTCGAGCAATCACCCGGGGAAGAAGAGCAAATTGAGGGAGCACATAAGCTAGGCTGAACGACCAAGGCACTGCCAAGGCATCTATCAGTTCGGCCTGAGGATCCCTGGACCTGGATCCGTATCTCGGGAGCTTGGGATTCTGACTAGACGCCATGAGATCCAGCTCCAGCCTGCCCCATCTGAGAATCAGGGTGGCAAAACCTCCGGGTGGAGTTCCCACTCCCCCGGATGAAACGTCTGTCTTCTAAAAAAATCCACTTCCCAGTTGTCTACTCCTGGGATGTAGATTGCCGACAGATAACAAGAGTGAGCCTCCGCCCACCGAATTATCTTGGATACTTCTGTCATCGCCAAGGAACTCCTTGTTCTTACCTGATGATTGATGTAGGCCACAGTCATGATGTTGTCCGACTGAAATCGGATGAACTTTGCTGAAGCCAACTGAGGCCAAGCCTGAAGAGCATTGAATATTGCCCTCAACTCCAGAATATTGATTGGAAGTAGAGACTCCGACCAAGTTCACACACCCTGAGCCTTCAGGGAATTCCAGACTACATCCTAGTAGACTGGCGTCCGTTGTCACTATCACCCATGAGGGTCTGCGGAAGCACGTCCCTTGGGACAGATGATCCTGCGACAACCACCAAAGAAGAGAGTCTCTTGTCTCCTGATCCAGATCTATCTGAGGAGACAAATTTGCATAATCTCCACTCCACTGTCTGAGCATGCACAGTTGTAGAGGTCTGAGATGAAAACGAGCAAGCAGAATGATGTCCATTGCCGCCACCATCAATCCAATTACCTCCATGCACTGAGCCACTGATGGCAGAGGATTGGACTGAAGGGCTCAGCATGTATTCAGAATCTTTAACTTTCTGACTTCCGTCAAGAAGATTTTCATGCATATAGAGTCTATTAAAGTTCCCAGGAAAGGAACCCTTCTCTGTGGAATTAGTGAACTTTATCTAGATTCACCTTCCACCCGTGAGTCCTTAGAAAGGACAGAATCATGTCGGTATGAGACACTGTCAGTTGATAAGAATCAGAATATCATCCAGATAAGGCGCCACTGCAATGCCCCACGGTCTGAGAACTGCTAGCAGAGACCCTAGAACCTTTGTGAAGATCCTGGGTGCCGTGGCTAGCCCGAAAGGAAGAGCCACAAACTGAAAGTGTTTGTCCAGGAAGGCAAACCTTAGAAACTGGTGATGATCTTTGTGGATAGGAATATGAAGATATGCATCCTTTAAGTCCACGGTAGTCATATATTGACCCTCCTGGATCAATGGAAGAATTGTCCTAATAGTCTCCATCTTGAAGGATGGAACTCTGAGAAACTTGTTTAGACTCTTGAGATCTAAAATGGGTCTGAACGTTCCCTCTTTTTTGGGAACCACAAAAAGATTTGAGTAAAATCCCTGCCCCTGTATTGGAACGGGACAAATACTCCCATGGTGGAGAGGTCTTCTACACAATGTAAGAACGCCTCTCTTTTTATCTGGTCTACAGACAATCTGTTTTACATACCCCTTATAACAGTATAAGCAGTTATTCTGAAATATGCTGCTGCTCCAGAATAAAAAACATAATTTATGCTTACCTGATAAATTCCTTTCTCCTGTAGTGTAGTCAGTCCACGGGTCATCCATTACTTATGGAATACCAATACCAAAGCTAAAGTACACGGATGAAGGGAGGAACAAGGCAGGAACATTAAACAGAAGGAACCACTGCCTGAAGTACCTTTCTCCCAAACACAGCCTCCGAGGAAGCAAAAGTGTCAAATTTGTAAAATTTTGAAAAAGTGTGAAGCGAAGACCAAGTCGCAGCCTTGCAAATCTGTTCAACAGAGGCCTCATTTTTAAAGGCCCAAGTGGAAGCCACAGCTCTAGTAGAATGAGCTGTAATCCTTTCAGGAGGCTGCTGTCCAGCAGTCTCATAGGCTAATCGTATTATGCTACGAAGCCAAAAAGAGATAGAGGTAGTCGAAGCCTTTTGACCTCTCCTCTGTCCAGAATAAACGACAAACAGGGAAGAAGTTTGACGAAAATCCTTAGTTGCCTGCAAATAGAATTTCAGGGCACGGACTACGTCCAGATTATGCAAAAGTCGTTCCTTCTTTGAAGAAGGGTTAGGACACAGAGATGGAACAACAATCTCTTGATTGATATTCTTGTTAGTAACTACCTTAGGTAAGAACCCAGGTTTAGTACGCAGAACTACCTTGACGGAATGGAAAATCAGATAAGGAGAATCACAATGTAGGGCAGATAACTCAGAGACTCTCCGAGCCGAGGAAATAGCCATCAAAAACAGAACTTTCCAAGATAACAACTTGATATCAATGGAATGAAGGAGTTCAAATGGAACGCCTTGAAGAACATTAAGAACTAAGTTTAAGCTCCACGGCGGAGCAACAGACTTAAACACAGGCTTAATCCTAGTTAAAGCCTGACAGAAAGCCTGAACGTCTGGAACTTCAGCCAGACGTTTGTGTAGAAGAATAGACAGAGCAGAAATCTGTCCCTTTAACGAACTAGTAGATAAGCCCTTTTCTAAACCCTAGCAATATAAAAAAAAAAAAACGTTACTGTGCCTTTAAGAAGCACAGAAAAACTGACAGTTGAAATAACAATGAACAAAAATAGTTATAGCAACCAAATTTTCACAGTAAATGTATTAAGTTAGCAAAGGATTGCACCCACCAGCAAATGGATGATAAACCCCTTAGTACCCAAAAACGGATAACAATTATATAATTAACGTTTTTCTCACAGTCAAATACACTGTCACAGGACTACTGTGACTGATTTACCTCCCTCAAAATGGATTTTTGAAGACCCCTGAGCTCTCTAGAGACGATCTGGATCATGGAGGATGAAGTAGACAGATTGTGACTGAATTTTTACTGTGCAAAAAAGCGCTAAAATAGGCCCCTCCCACTCATATTACAACAGTGGGGAAGCTCAGAAACTGTTTCTATGCAGAAAACAAAAATGGCCATGTGGTAAAAATCAAGCCCCAATAAGTTTTATCACCAAGTACCTCACAAAAACGATTAACATGCCAGTAAACGTTTTAAACATACATTTGAAAGTTATGTATTATTATTAATAAGCCTGCTACCAGTCGCATTTACTGCAGTTAAGGCTCATACATTATTTCAGTATTTACAGTATTTTCAGAGTCAATTCCATTCCTTAGAAAATACATTCATTGCACACACACACACACACACACACACACACACACACACACACACATCAGCCTGATACCAGTCGCTATCGCTGCATTTAAGGCTGAACTTACTTTACAATGGCATCAGCAGTATTTTCTCAGTCAATTCCATTCCTCAGAAAATAATTTACTGCACATACCTATTTGTTGCAGGGGGGCCCTGCATGCTATTCCCCTTCTCTGAAGTTACCTCACTTTTTCCTCAGATGAGAACAGCCAGTGGGTCTTAGTTACGTCTGCTAAGGCCATAGAAAAAAACATAATTTATGCTTACCTGATAAATTTATTTCTCTTGTAGTGTATCCAGTCCACGGATCATCCATTACTTATGGGATATTAACTCCTCCCCAACAGGAAGTGCAAGAGGATTCACCCAGCAGAGCTGCTATATAGCTCCTCCCCTAACTGCCATTACCAGTCATTCGACCGAAAACATGCAGAGAAAGGAAAACCATAGGGTACAGTGGTGACTGTAGTTTAAATGGAAAAATTACCTGCCTTAAAGTGACAGGGCGGGCCGTGGACAGGATACACTACAAGAGAAATAAATTTATCAGGTAAGCATAAATTATGTTTTCTCTTGTTAAGTGTATCCAGTCCACGGATCATCCATTACTTATGGGATACCAATACCAAAGCTAAAGTACACGGATGACGGGAGGGACAGGCAGGCTCTTTATACGGAAGGAACCACTGCCTGAAGAACCTTTCTCCCAAAAACAGCCCCCGAAGAAGCAAGTGTGTCAAATTTGTAAAATTTGGAAAAAGTATGAAGAGAAGACCAAGTTGCAGCCTTGCAAATCTGTTCAACAGAAGCCTCATTCTTAAAGGCCCAAGTGGAAGCCACAGCTCTAGTAGAATGTGCTGTAATTCTTTCAGGAGGCTGCTGTCCAGCAGTCTCATAGGCTAACCGTATTATGCTACGAAGCCAAAAGGAGAGAGAGGTAGCCGAAGCTTTTTGACCTCTCCTCTGACCAGAATAAACGACAAACAGGGAAGACGTTTGTTGAAAATCCTTAGTTGCCTGTAGATAAAATTTCAGGGCACCGACTACATCTAGATTGTGTAGCAGACGTTCCTTTTTCGAAGAAGGATTAGGACACAAAGATGTAACCACAATCTCTTGATTGATATTCCTGTTAGTGACCACCTTAGGTAGGAACCCAGGTTTAGTACGCAGAACTACCTTGTCTGAATGAAAAATCAGATAAGGAGAATCACAATGTAAGGCAGATAACTCAGAGACTCTTCGAGCCGAGGAAATCGCCATTAAAAACAGAACTTTCCAAGATAAGAACTTGATATCAATGGAATGAAGGGGTTCAAACGGAACCCCCTGTAAAACATTAAGAACTAAGTTCAAACTCCATGGTGGAGCAACAGTTTTAAACACAGGCTTGATCCTAGCTAAAGCCTGACAAAAAGCTTGAACGTCCGGAACTTCTGACAGACGTTTGTGTAAAAGAATGGACAGAGCTGAAATCTGTCCCTTTAAGGAACTAGCAGATAAACCCTTTTCTAAACCTTCTTGTAGAAAAGACAATATCCTCGGAATCCTAACCTTACTCCATGAGTAACTCTTGGATTCGCACCAATATAAGTATTTGCGCCATATCTTATGGTAAATCTTTCTGGTAACAGGCTTCCTAGCCTGTATTAAGGTATCAATAACTGACTCAGAAAAACCACGTTTTGATAAAATCAAGCGTTCAATTTCCAAGCAGTCAGCTTCAGAGAAATTAGATTTTGATGTTTGAAGGGACCCTGGTTCAGAAGGTCCTGTTTCAGAGGTAGAGACCAAGGTGGACAGAATGACATGTCCACTAGATCTGCATACCAAGTCCTGCGTGGCCATGCAGGCGTTATTAGAATCACTGATGCTCTCTCCTGTTTGATTCTGGCAATCAACCGAGGAAGCATCGGGAAGGGTGGAAACACATAAGCCATCCCGAAGGTCCAAGGTGCTGTCAAAGCATCTATCAGAACCGCTCCCGGATCCCTGGATCTGGACCCGTAACGAGGAAGCTTGGCGTTCTGTCGAGACGCCATGAGATCTATCTCTGGTTTGCCCCAACGTCGAAGTATTTGGGCAAAGACCTCCGGATGAAGTTCCCACTCCCCCGGATGAAAAGTCTGACGACTTAAGAAATCCGCCTCCCAGTTCTCCACTCCCGGGATGTGGATTGCTGACAGGTGGCAAGAGTGAGACTCTGCCCAGTGAATTATCTTTGATACTTCCATCATTGCTAGGGAGCTTCTTGTCCCTCCCTGATGGTTGATGTAAGCTACAGTCGTGATGTTGTCCGACTGAAACCTGATGAACCCCCGAGTTGTTAACTGGGGCCAAGCCAGAAGGGCATTGAGAACTGCTCTCAATTCCAGAATGTTTATTGGTAGGAGACTCTCCTCCTGATTCCATTGTCCCTGAGCCTTCAGAGAATTCCAGACAGCGCCCCAACCTAGTAGGCTGGCGTCTGTTGTTACAATTGTCCAGTCCGGCCTGATGAATGGCATCCCCCTGGACAGATGTGGCCGAGAAAGCCACCATAGAAGAGAATTTCTGGTCTCTTGATCCAGATTCAGAGTAGGGGACAAGTCCGAGTAATCCCCATTCCACTGACTTAGCATGCACAATTGCAGCGGTCTGAGATGTAGACGTGCAAAGGGTACTATGTCCATTGCTGCTACCATTAAGCCGATCACCTCCATGCATTGAGCTACTGACGGGTGTTGAATGGAATGAAGGACACGGCATGCATTTTGAAGCTTTGTTAACCTGTCTTCTGTCAGGTAAATCTTCATTTCTACAGAATCTATAAGAGTCCCCAAGAAGGGAACTCTTGTGAGTGGAAAGAGAGAACTCTTCTTTTCGTTCACCTTCCATCCATGCGACCTTAGAAATGCCAGTACTAACTCTGTATGAGACTTGGCAGTTTGAAAGCTTGAAGCTTGTATCAGAATGTCGTCTAGGTACGGAGCTACCGCAATTCCTCGCGGTCTTAGTACCGCCAGAAGAGCACACAGAACCTTTGTGAAGATTCTCGGAGCCGTAGCCAATCCGAATGGAAGAGCTACAAACTGGTAATGCCTGTCTAGAAAGGCAAACCTTAGATACCGGTAATGATCTTTGTGAATCGGTATGTGAAGGTAAGCATCCTTTAAATCCACTGTGGTCATGTACTGACCCTTTTGGATCATGGGTAAAATTGTCCGAATAGTTTCCATTTTGAACGATGGAACTCTTAGGAATTTGTTTAGGATCTTTAAATCCAAGATTGGCCTGAAAGTTCCCTCTTTTTTGGGAACCACAAACAGATTTGAGTAAAACCCTTATCCTTGTTCCGACCGCGGAACCGGATGGATCACTCCCATTAATAAAAGATCTTGTACGCAGCGTAGAAACGCCTCTTTCTTTATTTGGTTTGTTGACAACCTTGACAGATGAAATCTCCCTCTTGGGGGAGAGAATTTGAAGTCTAGAAGGTATCCCTGAGATATGATCTCTAACGCCCAGGGATCCTGGACATCTCTTGCCCAAGCCTGGGCGAAGAGAGAAAGTCTGCCCCCCACTAGATCCGTTCCGGGATCGGGGGCCCTCGATTCATGCTGACTTAGGGGCAGCAGCAGGTTTCCTGGCCTGCTTGCCCTTGTTCCAGGACTGGTTAGGTCTCCAGCCTTGTCTGTAGCGAGCAACAGCTCCTTCCTGTTTTGGTGCAGAGGAAGTTGATGTTGCTCCTGCTTTGAAATTACGAAAGGAACGAAAATTAGACTGTCTAGCCTTAGGTTTGGCTCTGTCTTGAGGCAGGGCATGGCCTTTACCTCCTGTAATGTCAGCGATAATTTCTTTCAACCCGGGCCCGAATAAGGTCTGCCCTTTGAAAGGTATATTAAGCAATTTAGATTTAGAAGTAACGTCAGCTGACCAGGATTTTAGCCACAGTGCTCTGCGTGCCTGAATGGCGAATCCGGAATTCTTAGCCGTAAGTTTAGTTAAATGTACTACGGCATCTGAAATAAATGAGTTAGCTAACTTAAGGGCTTTAAGCTTGTGTGCAATCTCATCTAATGGAGCTGATTCAAGTGTCTCTTCCAGAGACTCAAACCAAAATGCTGCTGCAGCCGTGACAGGCGCAATGCATGCAAGAGGTTGCAATATAAAACCTTGTTGAACAAACATTTTCTTAAGGTAACCCTCTAACTTTTTATCCATTGGATCTGAAAAGGCACAGCTATCCTCCACCGGGATAGTGGTACGCTTAGCTAAAGTAGAAACTGCTCCCTCCACCTTAGGGACTGTTTGCCATAAGTCCCGTGTGGTGGCGTCTATTGGAAACATCTTTCTAAATATCGGAGGGGGTGAGAACGGCACACCGGGTCTATCCCACTCCTTAGTAACAATTTCAGTAAGTCTCTTAGGTATAGGAAAAACGTCAGTACTCGCCGGTACCGCAAAATATTTATCCAACCTACACATTTTCTCTGGTATTGCAACTGTGTTACAATCATTCAGAGCCGCTAACACCTCCCCTAGTAATACACGGAGGTTTTCCAGCTTAAATTTAAAATTTGAAATATCTGAATCCAGTTTGTTTGGATCAGAACCGTCACCCGCAGAATGAAGCTCTCCGTCCTCATGTTCTGCAAATTGTGAAGCAGTGTCTGACATGGCCCTAATATTATCAGCGTACTCTGTTCTCACCCCAGAGTGATCACGCTTACCTCTTAGTTCTGGTAATTTAGCCAAAACTTCAGTCATAACAGTAGCCATATCCTGTAATGTGATTTGTAATGGCCGCCCAGATGTACTCGGCGCTACAATATCACGCACCTCCCGAGCGGGAGATGCAGGTACTGACACGTGAGGCGAGTTAGTCGGCATAACTCTCCCCTCGTTGTTTGGTGAAATATGTCCAATTTGTACAGATTGACTTTTATTTAAAGTAGCATCAATACAGTTAGTACATAAATTTCTATTGGGCTCCACTTTGGCTTTAGCACATATAGCACAGATATCTTCCTCTGAATCAGACATGTTTAACACACTAGCAAATAAACTAGCAACTTGGAAATACTTTTCAAGTAATTTACTATAATATGAAAACGTACTGTGCCTATAAGAAGCACAGAAAAAGTTATGACAGTTGAAAATTAATAAACTGAAAAGTTATAGCATCAAATCTTTGTAAAAAACACAATTTTAGCAAAGGATTGCTCCCATTAGCAAAGGATAACTAACCCTGATAGCAGAAAAAAAAAAAAAAAAAAAAAAAAAATAAAAAAAAAAAAACGTTTATTTCTGTATCACAGTCAACTACAATCTCACAGCTCTGCTGTGAGTGATTACCTCCCTCAAAACAAGTTTTGAAGACCCCTGAGTTCTGTAGAGATGAACCGGATCATGCAGGGAAGACAAACTTCTGACTGAATTTTTTGATGCGTAGCAAAAGCACCAAAAAAGGTCCCTCCCCCTCACACATAACAGTGAGAGAGATCAGTAAACTGTCATAAATTAAATAAAACGACTGCCAAGTGGAAAAAAATAGTGCCCAAAACATTTTTTCACCCAGTACCTCAGAAAATTAAACGATTTTACATGCCAGCAAAAAAACGTTTAACATTAATAAATTGAGTGTTATTAAAAAGCCTGTTGCTAGTCCCTGCAAATTAGGCTAAAGTTTTATGTATACAGTATAATTCCAGTGAAGTGCTATTCCCCAGAATATTGAAGTGTAAAATATACATACATGACAGCCTGATACCAGTTGCTGCTACTGCATTTAAGGCTGAGTTTACATTATATCGGTATGGCAGAATTTGCTCATCAATTCCATTGTCAGAAAATAATAAGCTGCTACATACCTCTTTGCAGATTAATCTGCCCGCTGTCCCCTGATCTGAAGTTTACCTCTCCTCAGATGGCCGAGAAACAGCAATATGATCTTAACTACTCCGGCTAAAATCATAGAAAAACTCAGGTAGATTCTTCAAATTCTACCAGAGAAGGAATAACACACTCCGGTGCTATTATAAAATAACAAACTTTTGATTGAAGGTATGAAACTAAGTATAATCACCACAGTCCTCTCACACATCCTATCTATTCGTTGGGTGCAAGAGAATGACTGGGAATGGCAGTTAGGGGAGGAGCTATATAGCAGCTCTGCTGGGTGAATCCTCTTGCACTTCCTGTTGGGGAGGAGTTAATATCCCATAAGTAATGGATGATCCGTGGACTGGATACACTTAACAAGAGAAAAACCCAGACAGATTCTACTTCTAAAGCTGCCTGAGAATAAACAGCACACTCCGGTGCCATTTAAAAATAACAAACTTTTGATTGTAGAAATAAAACTAAGTTAAAAAAAAACACCACAGATCTCTCACAGCTTCCTATCTGTTAGGCTGCAAGAGAATGACTGAGTATGACAGGTTAGGGGAGGAGCTATATAGCAAGCTCTGCTGGGTAATTCTCTTGCAGTTTCCTGTTAGGAAGAGAAATATTCCATAAGTAATGGATGACCCGTGGACTGACTACACTTAACAGGAGAAACTGCACTTACCTCCATGCTGAGGAACAGCATGTCAATCTCACAGTGTCAAGAGGTCCACCCTTCCCTCCTGAGGTCCTGTGAAAGCAGAAGGGTCTTGGTTACAACTTCTAAGACCATATACAGGAAAAACAGCATAATCATGGGAGGCGCAGTGGAGGCAAATATCCAGCCTAAAAAGGCAATCCAGAAGCTGCCCTGTAATAAAATAGTATACTTTGGCACCATTTAAAAATAAAAAACTCTTGATTGAAGAATCTAAACTAACACCTCACTTTACCTCTCTCCTATTACTAACGCAGGCAAAGAGAATGACTGGGTTGGGGGGGGGGAGGGAGGAGCTATTTATGCAGCTCTGCTGTGGAGCTCTTTGCCTCCTCCTGCTGACCAGGAGGCGATATCCCATAAGTATGAAATCCGTGGACTCGTCATATCTTGTAAAAGAAATAACTGTGCAGCTTCTCAAGCGCACAAATGATAAGCTTTGCCCATCATGGGCGGCAACGAAACCTCGTCAGACTCTGAACCCGGCTAAAACAAACTAACATAAATAAATGCCGGTCATGGAAAAACATTACGAAATGTAGGATACACATAACGAACACACAGGCAAAACCTATAGCAGCTTACACCGGTGTACTTGGACAAAAAACTCAGAAAGTTAAAATCCCCAGCGTCAAGCCCACAGTCCCAGCAAATATGCTATCAGTCACAACAAGAGTACGGTCTGACATGACAGTCACAGAGCAATGAGGGGAACCCTTACACACATGGTACATGCAATGTGTTGAGTACTTTCTCCAATCCTGCATAATAGATTATGACCCCTCACATCAGATATGAGAAAAGACAGTCTGTTCTGAGTTAATTATATGTTCCAGAAATGAAAAGCCTGCACATACCTCTATGCTGAGCGACAGCATGACTTGTCCCACACGAGCAAGAGGTCCTGGCTTCTCCTCCTGTAGTTCTGTGGGAACAAACAGGGTCTTAGATAATATCTGCTAAGACCATCATCTGCAGGGCAGCACATATGGGAGGCGCAGAGAGAATGAAAATCCCCCCCAGTTCCCATTGCTTTAAAGCCACCTGTAGCTCTACTCTAGAGGCTGACAAGGAATACGGCTACACCCTGAATAAAATAGCACTCACTGGTACCATTTTAAAAATAATAAACAATTGATTGAAGAATCTAAACTAACACCTCACTTTACCTCTTCCTATCACTAACACAGGCAAAGAGAATGCTGACCAGGAGGCGATATCCCACAAGAATGAAATCCGTGGACTCATCGTATCCTTAAAAAGAAATAACCAACAACCGGTCTTACAAGAACAGAGCCGGCCGTGGACTCATCGTGTCAAAAAAGAAATACATCAGGTAAGCATAAATTTTCTTTTTTATGACACGATGAGTCCACGGATCATCTTAATTACTAATGGGATTCAATACCCAAGCTAGAGTACACAGATGATACGGGAGGGACAAGACAGGGAACCTAAACGTAAGGCACCAATGTTTGAAGAATCTTTCTCCCAAAAGCGGCCTCAGCCAAGGCAAGCGTGTCAAATTTGTAGAATTTTGAAAAAGTGTGAAGAGAGGACCAAGTTGCAGCCTTGCAAATTTGTTCCACAGAAGCTTCATTTTTGAATGCCCATGAGGAAGCAACAGCCCTTGTGGAATGAGCCGTAACTCTCTCAGGAGGCTGCTGTCCAGCAGTCTCATATGCAAAATGTATGATACTTCAGCCAAAAAGAAAGAAGTTGCCGTAGCTTTCTGTCCCTTAAGTTTTCCTGAGAAAATCACAAACAAGGAAGACGACTGACGAAAGTCCTTAGTCTCCTGCAGGTAAAACTTTAAAGCCTGGACCACGTCCAAACTGTGCAGAAGGAGGATTAGGACACAAGGAAGGAACAACAATCTCCTGATTAATGGTACGATCAGAAACAACTTTAGGAAAGAATCCTAATTTGATAAGTAAAACTACCTTATCTGAATGGAAAATAAGATAAGGAGACTCATACTGTAATGCCGAGAGCTCTGACACTCTCCGAGCGGAAGAAATAGCAACGAGAAATAAAACTTTCCAAGATAACAACCTAATATCTAAAGAATGCATGGGCTCAAACGGAGCCCCTTGAAAAACTGAGAACTAAATTAAGACTCCATGGAGGAGTAACTGGTTTGAATACAGACCTGATCCTGACCAAGGCCTGACAAAAAGATTGTACATCTGGGATATCCGCCAGACGTTTGTGTAACAAAATAGATAAGACAGAGATTTGACCTTTTAAGGAACTTGTCGATAATCCCATCTCCAAACCCTCTTGGAATTCTAACTTTACTCCATGAGTAGCCCTTGGATTCGCACCAATAGAGATATTTACACCAAATCTTATGGTAAATTCTTCTAGTTACAGGCTTACGAGCCTGAATCATGGTCTCTATGACTGAATCAGAAAACCCCCGCTTGGATAAAATTAAGCGTTCAATCTCCAAGCAGTCAGCTTCGGAGAAACTAGATTTGGGTGAAGAAAGGGCCCCTTCCTCAACGGAAGTCTCCAAGGTGGCAGAGATGCATACCAAATCCTGCAAGGCCAGGCCGGTGCTATGAGGCTCAACAAAGCCCTCTCCTGTTTGATTCGAGCAATTACCCGAGGAAGAAGAGCAAACTGAGGAAATAGGTATGCTAGACTGAAGGTCCAAGGGAATCAGGTTGGAGAACACTTCCGGATGGAGTTCCCACTCCCCCGGATGAAAGGTCTGCCTGCTCAAGAAATCCACCTGCCAATTGTCCACCCTTGGGATGTGGAGCGCCGACAGACAGTAAAGAGTGGGCTTCTGCCCACTGGATTATTTTGGTTACCTCGGCCATCGCTAAGGAACTCCTCGTTCCTCCCTGATGATTGATGTAAGCCACAGAAGTTATGTTGTCTGACCGGAACCAGATAAACCGGACCGTGGCCAACTGGGGCCAGGCCAGAAGAGCATTGAAGATCGTTCTCAGTTCCAGAATGTTTATAGGAAGAACAGACTCTGACCGAAACCAAACTCCCTGAGCTTTTAGGGAGCCCCAGACTGCTCCCCACCCTAGAAGGCTGGCATCTGTTGTCACAATCACCCAAGATGGTCTGCGAAAGCATGTTCCCTGGGAGATGATACAGAGACAACCACCATTGAAGAGATTCCCTTGTCTCCTGCCCCAGTAGTATTCGAGGAGACAAGTCTGCATAATCTCCGTTCCATTGTCTGAGCATGCTTAACTGCAGAGGTCTGAGATGGAACCAAGCAAACAGGATTATGTCCATTGCCGCCACCATCAGCCCGATTAACTCCATCCACTGAGCCACTGACAGCCGAGGAGTGGACTGAAGGACTAGGCAAGTATCGATAATCTTTGATTTCCTGACTTCTGTCAGAAAAATCTTCAAAGACAGGGAATCTATTATGGTTCCTAAGAAAGTTACCCTTGTATTTGGGACTAAGGAACTCTTTTCCAAATTTACCTTCCACCCGTGAGATCGCAGGAAGGACAACACCAAGTCCGTGTAGGATCTTGCTTGTTGAAAGGATGGCGCCCATGATCAAAGCACCCCCAACAGTGATCCCAGAACCTTTGTGAAAATTCTGGTAACTGTGGCAAGACCGTAAGGAAAAGCCACGAACTGGAAGTGTCTGTCCAGGAAGGCAAACCATAGGAACCTGTGATGATCCCTGTGAATGGGAACATGTAGGTACGCGTCCTTTAAATCCACTGTTGTCATAAATTGACCCTCTTGGATTAAGGGAAGAACGGAACTAATAGTTTCCATCTTGAAGGACGGTACCCTGAGAAATTTGTTTGGACTCTTGAGGTCTAAGATTGGTCTGAAAGTTCCCTCCTTTTTGGGAACCACGAACATACTGGAAGAAAACCCCAGACCCTGTTCCTGTACTGGAACGGGAACAATCACTCCTAGGGCGAAGAGGTCTCCTACGCAGTGTAAGAACACCTCTCTCTCTTTGTCTGGTCTGCAGATAATCTTGAAAGTAGAAACCTGCCTCTGGGAGGAAAACTTTTGAACACCAGTTTGTATCCCTGAGATACTATTTCTATTGCCCAGGGATCCTGAACATCCCAAACCCAAGCCCGAGCGCAAGCGAGGAAAGTCTGCCCCCTACCAGATCCGGAGGCATGCCCTTCATGCTGTCTTGGATTCAATAGCAGGTTTCTTGGATAGCTTTCCCTTATTCCAAGACTGGTTAGGTCTCCATGCAGGTTTAGATTTTTCCTGCTTGAAGGAGGAAGAGGAAGATTTTCCCTTGAAATTTCGAAAGGAACGAAAATTCTCTGTTGTCCTTTTTGCTTGTTTCTCCTAAAGATGACCCTTACTTCCCGTAATATCAGAGATAATTTCCGTCAGGCCAGGTCCAAACAAGGTCTCCCCTTGTAAGGAATAGCTAGAAGCTTAGACTTAGAAGATACATCCGCAGACCAAGGTTTTAATCATAAGGCTCTGCGAGCTAGAATAGAGAAACCCGAAATCTTGGCTCCCAGCTTGATAACTTGAAGGGAAGCGTCCGTAATAAAGGCATTAGCTAGTTTAAGAGCCATTATCCTATCTTGGATCTCATCCAAATAAGTTTCTGTCCTGAGGGCCTCAGACAGTGCATCAAACCAATACGCCGCCGCACTAGTGATGGTGGCAACGCACACAGCTGGTTGCCATTGCAGACCCTGGTGTACACATATCTTCTTGAGTAAACCCTCTAACTTTTTATTCATAGGATCTTTGAAGGCATAACTATCTTCTATGGGAATAGCAGTTCTCTTAGCTAAGGTGGAAACGGCCCCTTCCACCTTAGGCACTGTTTGCTAAACCTCCTTGATAGAGTCGGCTACTGGAAACATTTTCTTAAAAATAGGAGAGGGAGAAAAAAGGTATGCTTGGTCTCTCCCATTCCTTAGCAATTATCTCAGAAACTCGGTCAGGGACCGGAAACACGTCCGTCAAGGAAGGAACCTTGAAATATTTGTTCAGCTTACTAGACTTCTTAGGGACAACCACTATTGTGGAGTCCCTGTCGTCCAAAGTAGCTAAAACCTCCCTAAGTAACAGACGGATGTGTTCTAGTTTAAATCTAAAAGATACAACTTCAGTATCAGGAAGGGGAATTACACTTTCTGAATCTGAAATTTCATCTTCAGATGCTACAGCGGTATCCTCCTCTTCAGGCCTCTGGGAGGGAACCTCGAAATTGCAACAATTGCATCAGAAACCTCACTTACTGAGTGTCTGATTTTCCCTGCAACATAGGAAAAGCAGACAGCGCATCAGAAATCGTAGAAGACATGAGAGATGCGATGTCCTTTAAAGTAACTCCAGCAGAAGCTACAGAGGAGGCGCAGGGCACTGCTTGTGAGGGCAGTAGAACTTGGAGCGCTTGAGGAGAGAGCTGCGGCATATATTGTACCTCATCATTAGATACCTGGACAACATTCGCTTTAAAAGGAGTTGGCTCAGAAAACATTTTCTCCTTATAACTTAAAGTCCTCAATACATGAGGGACAGAAAGGTATTGGTGGTTCCACAAAGGCTTTAAAACACAAAGAGCAAGGAACATTTTGCAAAGTCCCTTGAGCCATACTGGTTCACACTAGGCAAATTATCACGTAAAGACCTTAAAATTTAGTAAAAAATATTAATCTCAAAAAACGTTATTGTTTCTTTAAATTCAAACGGTAACTTTTCTTTGGTGCATTCTGTGTAGGCTAGAAAATAACACCAAAATGCGGTTACAGATACCTCCACACCTCAGCAATACTTCTGAGGCGCCTACCTCACTGGCCAAAAGATGAAAAACTTCCCTCTACGTAATAGACGATCCGCTATGCTGCAGGAAGAAACTTCATCACAGTCCGGTCCTAGGAATGCATGTCTAGCATGGAACATGCACTCCTAGACAGGAATAGACAAATCCACTCGATATGTCCCCCAGACTGAGGCACATAGAAGTGGCGCGCAGAACAAACAGATCCGCCCATCGTGGGCATAGCCCAAAGTACAAACTTTCTTCCCGAGGAAATTACTCCTGTTAACCCCTTAGAGAAGAAACCACCGAAGCCAATATTAAAGCGCTCTAACCAGCCCCAGTGCCTGCTATAAAATTCTGTCTACAGTCCTCTCCACCTAGGAGAGTTTATAATAAGTAATAGTTCCAATGTGCTTACTTTCTTCTGAGTTTTTCTCCTGCTCCCAGAAAAATAAAAGTAGCACTTACCTCATATTACTGCTGGACAGCAAGGCAGTTCAAAGGTTTGAGAGGTCCACTTCCTCAAATCGAGGTGCAGTGAGAATTATGTCCCACAAGTTCCCATTACTCTAAAGCCACCAATTCTCTACTGAAGAGACTATGGACTACGGCTACACCCTAGGACAAAGCAGTACAATCCTGCATCACTTTAAAAATAATAAAGTCTTGATTGAAGAATCTAATCTAACACCTCACTTTACCACTTCCTATCACTAACGTAGGCAAAGAGAATGACTGGTGTGGGAGGGAAGGGAGGAGCTATTTAACAGCTTTGCTGTGGTGCTCTTTGCCGTCCTCCTGCTGACCAGGAGGTGAATATCCCATTAGTAATTAAGATTATCCGTGAACTCGTGTCATAAAAAAAGAAATTGTGTTTAGTTATATTGTGTACATATTTACTGTATTTTCTGTTGGTATCTTAATAAGAGAGATCTGGTGGAAGCCTAAGACTTTTGCACAGTACTGTACATACATTTCTGCAGGTACTGTTGTGGCTTGATAACTCGCATTACCTTTTTTTACTTGTTAGTCTAGGGGAGAATGCAAGTATAGGAAACTGTTTAGCTCCCAGAAACCTACCGAGATGCGTAGCTCTCTGCCCCTTGCGTTTTCCTGAAAAAAACACAAACAAAGAAGACTGAAGAAAATCCTTAGTCGCTTGCAGGAAAAACCTCAAAACACGGACCACGTCCAAATTGTGCAAACTTTCTCCTTTCTAGAAGAAGGATTAGAACACAAAGGCGGCACAGCAATCTCCTTATTAATGTTCCAATCAGAGACAACCATAGGAAGAATCCTAATTTGGTACGCAAAACTACCTTATCTGCATGGAAAATAAGATAAGGAGACTCATACTGTAACGCAGAGTTCTGACACTCTCCGAGCAGATGAAATAGCAACGAGAAATAAAACCTTCCAAGATAACAACTTAATATCTAGGGAATGCATAGGCTCAAACTGAGCCCCTTGAAGAACATTGAGAACTAAATGAAGACTCCATGGAGGAGTAATTAGTTTAAACACAGGCCTGACCAAAAGATTGTACATCTGGGACAACCGCCAGACATTTGAGTAACTTTTGTGTCCCTTTAAGTATTAGTTCCGTCATACACATGGAAGGAGGGGAGAAAAAAAAAATTCACCATCTCATAAAGCTTCAGATTAATAAATGCATACATCTCAAATTTGATTTAAGTAAAAATGGCAAGCACAATGGATATCTACCCTTCTGATGCAAGGTGACATGCTATTGGGCGATTGTATCCCTTTACGTTTAACCTGGTCAAGGTTTGTTTTTTTCTACCAAGGTTTAAGTCAGAAACTACAGAGCGATTACCTTTCACCAGTTCAGTAGAAGCTGTTCATTGGCTGTTACACAGTGAGACTAATGGTTTAATGTTAATTCCCTTAAAATATTCTAAGTACCTCTATTTTCATCAGTATTTGGTGGAGGTGGTCCCTCTTTGATTTGCTGCAGTCTTCTCAGCAGCTCCTCTTTCGTTATCTCCCCTATACAGAAAAATAGTAAAACAAATGGTGTTCACCAAGTCACAAAATTATTTATACATAAAGACTGGTCACATTGTAATGCTGTAATGAATTTGTTTTGTGAGGCTAGGATACCATGACTTCTAGAACGAGATGGAAACTAATTTCAGAAAAAGCAAAACCCAGCAACTATTTTATTGAAATTTTGGGATAGTGAAAAATGATGAAGCATATTCAAATGTATAGCTTAGTTTATTGAATACTTGTGTTTCTTTTAAAGGGGCATTCTACTAGAATTTTAAAAGCCAAAGCAATATATGTTGCAAGAGGCATTTTGGCAAAACACTTGTACTAACAAAAAAGGTTATCACTGCTTTACTAATATGCTGTATGCAGCATATATACATTGATCAGGTGTTCCTGCATTCAATGATCACACATGCTGCAAATGTAGCAGGTGACAATTTGCAATGCGTTTGGAATTCTGAGCATGTCCATTCATGCATATTTGTTTCCTACAGCAGCTAAAATTTATAGTTATCATGAAAGAAGTAATTGCTTACTTGTAGCAATATTGTTAATTAAAAGTATATTGGAAAAATGCTTCTAAAAGAAATAAATGATTTGTGGTGAAAATCATACTCTAGTAAAATTAGTGAAACCAACAAAACTGTTTTTTTCATTTACAAATAATATTTAAATGCTCGAGGCTACAGTTGTTTTTAAATACCTGGAGTTCCCAATAAATTGTTATCCCTCATGAGCCGGTAATCTTCCTCATTAAGGTTATTTACAAACTGATAAAAAGCTTCTTCACGATCGAGTCTGTCCATTTGGCTTTGACGCTGGGACTCCGATTGGTCAGCAGTTCCTTTTCCAGAATCGCTACTCTCCATGTTGATTAATATGGCAACTTAAAAGCACCTTAAAAAAAAAAATGCTTTTAAGTCTATGAGTTAGCTATACAATAAATTACCTAAGAGGAGAGCACTTTCAGTATTTATAAAAATATGTAGACATAAATACACTTTATCCAGCAAGCTATTTGACTTAGATTAGGTTTTAAAGAAATCTAGCAGCTAGAAATTTCTATATAAGATAAATATAGATCCTATACCTATATAAATATAACAATTATAATGCACCAATCAATTTCACCGAACTATAGAAAGGGTGCAGTAAAGATAAAGACAGGGAGGAACAAAGAGGAGAGGGTGCGAGCAGGATGCCAAAGGGGGCACGCAACGATTGGATGAAGCCGGATTAGTCATCGATCAACTAAATACAGGATGAAAAGCAGGCGGAGGAAGTAAATGGTAAATTTTTTAACTAAGAAACAGTCTTTAAAAAAAAATGTAATTAAAGAAAGTGCACTTTTTATTTTTAAGATTAATTTTACATACTAAGTCTTAAACTGCATAACCTTACAATCACTTTAAATGTGTTTTCCTTGCAAATCTAGAAACTAAAATTGTTAATGCCTTGCATAAGCCTGGAAACTAAGGTTATGTTCAACAGGAATAGCCTCTATGTACAAAAGTATTTAGTCACTTGCAGTTTTCCACTTTATAATGACGAGGAAAAAAAAAAAAAAAAGCAGGAGTTTCATAGGCATTGGCAAAAAGAGTTGAACATGATGGTCAAAAGAGAATTGTTTATGGTTACACCATAAACACACAAATGCTCAGACTAGTTTTACCAATTTAAGATTTTTTTTATTTTTTTTAAGCAAAAAAACAAACTCTGTACTAAAATAAATCTACTATATATACTGTTCTCCACAGAAAATAGCACGGGGTAATGGATCATTTTAGCTTAATATTGCTGTAACTTTTAGCCATGTAATAATCAAAATCAACTGGTGTACCCATTTGTAAATTGTCTGCATTAACTTTAAAGCGCCATAAAACAGGCTGAGATCTATGCATATCCTAAGGGCTAATTAATTTAAAATAGTTTGCATAAAAAAAAATAGTTTAAAAATTGCTGGCAAGTATTTTAAAATACATTTTCAAAAATAAGCAAAATTAATTACATAGCTAAAAATGCCTGGATCTGTGTTTAGACACCAACATTGTATTTCAATGTGTTCACAGCTTCTAGGCATGCTCCAGCAGATAATCCCTATTCACTTTTGCATTTTACCAAAAGAAAAATAAACAAAGATACAGCCATAAAAAGGAATTGTGTGGGTGGAGTTAGAGCTTTACAATTCAGAAACTAAAAGAAAGGGTTAATTGTGAGGCACTGCAGTATAAATTTGGAGGTAAAGTAATTAAAGTACATTTTATATTTTGTCTCTGTCCCACCTTGTTTTATGTCCCTTTAAGTGCTATTATTGTGACGTGAAAGCATCTAGGAGCAACAACAATCCAGCCATAAAGTGGTAGACAACGTAAATGCAGAGCAGTGCTGAAGTGTGCAGCACGTAAAAAAGAATCACCTTAATAATAATGACGTAAATAGCTTTAATTAACTAAAACATTCATTTGTAATGCTTGTCCCTCCCTCGTCACACAGATCCGTGTGCAAATATATTCTACTCCTAACAATCTTCTTTTCATTGATTTTTTTGAAACTTGGTAAGAGTTTATTCTGTATACATAGATATGAACGGGAACAATGGCATTAGAGACAATAAGTCAAAATTAAAACTAATGATTCAGATGGAACATGCAATGTTAAACAACTTTGCAATTTATTCCTATTTGCTTTGCTCTCTTGGTATCCATTGTTGAAAAGCATACATAGATGGGGTCAGAAGCAATGCACCTCTGTGAGCTAGCTGCTTGTCATTGGCTCACCCAATGTGTTCCCCTAATGCCCAGTAGAGCATTCCTATCCAAAATATACAAAGAGAACCAAGCAAATTTGATAAAATAAGTAAATCTGAAAATTGTTATGTCCTGAATCATGAAAGAAAAACATTGGGTTTATGTGCCCCTTAAGGTCTATTTCTCAACCCCAAATGTTTCACGCATAACATTTTTGCTTTGAAAGAGAGGCTATTTCTGTAGACACAGTTTTGAAAACTAAAAAACAAATAAGTGAAATCTTAGACAGAAAAAAATGCCAAAAAACTAATTATGCTTACCTGATAATTTTATTTCCATCTGTATGCGTAGAGTCCACAGCTGCATTCCTTACTTGTGGGAAATACTGAACCTGGCCACCAGGAGGAGGCAAAGACACCCCAGCCAAAGGCTTAGACAACTCCCCCCCCCTTCCTCATAACCCCAGTCATTCTGCAGAGGGAACAAAGAACAATAGGAGAAATATCAGAGTGTAAAGGGTGCCAGAAGAATTTTTTTTTTTTAGAAATGCTAATGGGAGGGGGGGGGGGGGGGGGGGGGGAAGAGGCAGTCCCTAATCTGAGGGCACCACAGACTGCTAAACCTTTCTCCCGAAGGCTGCTTCAGCAAAAACATCAAACCTGTAAAATTTTTGAAAAAGTATGTAAGGAGAACCAGGTAGCCGTCTAACAAATCTGATCCATAGAGGCCTCATTCTTGAAGGCCCAAGAGGAAACCACTGCTCTCGTAGAATGAGCCGTAATCCTCAGAGGAGGGTTATGTCCCGCAGTTTTTATGCTAAACGGATAACACTCCTCAGACAAAGAGGTAAGAAAGGAACCACAATCTCTTGATTGATTTTTGCGAATGACACGACCTTAGGAAGAAAACCTAACTTGGTTCGTAGAACAGCCATATCGGCCTGAAAAGCCAGATGAGGGACGCATTGCAAGGCAGCAATCACACATACTCTGCGCGCAGAAGCAATAGCCATTAGAAAAGGAACCTTCCAAGACAACAATTTAATGTCTACTTCATTCGTAGGCTCCAACAGAGCCTGTTGCATTCAGGTAGAGAATGCAATTTTAAGCAACTTTCTAATTTACTTTTATTATCAATTTTTCTTCATTCTCTTGCTATCTTTATTTGAAAATCAAGAATGTAAGTTTAGAAGATGGCCCATTTTGGTTCACAACCTGGGTTGTCCTTGCTGATTGGACAGCACCAACAAACAAGTGCTGTCCAGTGTGCTGAATCCAAAATTGGCTGGCTCCTTAGCTTAAATGCCTTTTCAAATAAAGAAAGCAAGAGAACAAAGAAAAATTGATAATGGTAGTAAATTAGAAAATTGCTTAAAATGGCATACGCTATCTGAATCATGAAAGAAAAAAATTTGGGTTTAATGTCCCTTTAAGAACAAGATTTAAACTCCAAGGACGAGCCTAAGATCTAAACACAGGTCTGATCCCAGCAGAGCCTTAACAAATGGCTGCACCTCTGGAAGCTCTGCAAACCTCTTGTACAGTAACAGACAGGGCCGAAAACTGTCCCTTCAGGGGACTTGCAGAAAGCCCTTCTCCAGTTCATCCTGGAGAACAGAATAAGTAGGTCCTCCACACCTTATGATAGATGCGACGAGCAACCAGATTACGAGCTTGAATGAGAGTAAAAACCACTCTCCCAGAAAACCCTCTCTTGGCTAGGACTAAGCGTTCAATCTCCACGCAGTCAGCCTCAGAGAATCTAGACATTGATGAACAAACACCTTGGTCAGCAGATCGCTGCGACAAGGTAACTTCCACGGAGATGACATCCCCACTAGATCCGAACCATATTCCTTGCGGCCAAGATGGAGCACTCAGTATCACCCTGCTTGACACGAGCCACTACACTAGGAAGTAGTGTTAACGGTCGGAAGGATAAATTAAATTGAACCTCCAAGGCACTGCTAATGTATCTGTTAGCTCCACCTGAGAATCCCTGTACCTCGGCCCCTATCTGGGTAGCTTGGTAAGGAGACGTTATAAGATCTTCCTCTTGCAAATCTCTGCAAACACTCGGGATGGAGAAACCATTCTCTCGGATGAAAGGATCGTCTGCTGAGAAATATGTTATGTACACATGCAACTTAACCATCCAAAGCACAAATTAATTGCCCAACGTGTGTGCAACACACTTTGAAAAAAACAGAATTTATGCTTACCTGATAAATTACTTTCTCCAACGGTGTGTCCGGTTCACGGCGTCATCCTTACTTGTGGGAATATCTCTTCCCCAACAGGAAATGGCAAAGAGTCCCAGCAAAAGCTGTCCATATAGTCCCTCCTAGGCTCCGCCCACCCCAGTCATTCGACCGACGGACAGGAGGAAAAAACAGGAAAAACTATAGGGTGCCGTGGTCACTGTAGTTAGAGAAAATAATTCATCAAACCTGATTAGAAAACCAGGGCGAGCCGTGGACCGGACACACCGTTGGAGAAAGTAATTTATCAGGTAAGCATAAATTCTGTTTTCTCCAACATTGGTGTGTCCGGTCCACGGCGTCATCCTTACTTGTGGGAACCAATACCAAAGCTTTAGGACACTGATGAAGGGAGGGAGCAAATCAGGTTACCTAAACAGAAGGCACCACGGCTTGCAAAACCTCTCTCCCAAAAGTAGCCTCCGAAGAAGCAAAAGTATCAAATTTGTAAAATTTGGCAAAAGTGTGCAGTGAAGACCAAGTCGCTGCCTTACATATCTGATCAACAGAAGCCTCGTTCTTGAAGGCCCATGTGGAAGCCACAGCCCTAGTGGAGTGAGCTGTGATTCTTTCAGGAGGCTGCCGTCCGGCAGTCTCGTAAGCCAATCGGATGATGCTTTTAAGCCAAAAGGAAAGAGAGGTAGAAGTCGCTTTTTGACCTCTCCTTTTACCAGAATAGACGACGAACAGAGAAGATGTTTGTCTGAACTCTCTTGTAGCTTCTAAATAGAATTTTAGAGCACAAACTACGTCTAAATTGTGTAACAAACGTTCCTTTTTTGAAACTGGATTCGGACACAAAGAAGGTACAACTATCTCCTGGTTAATATTTTTGTTGGAAACAACCTTTGGAAGAAAACCAGGCTTAGTACGCAAAACAACCTTATCTGAATGGAACACCAGATAGGGCGGAGAACACTGCAGAGCAGATAACTCTGAAACTCTTCTAGCAGAAGAAATAGCAACCAAAAACAAAACTTTCCAAGATAACAACTTAATATCTATGGAATGTAAAGGTTCAAACGGAACCCCTTGGAGAACTGAAAGAACTAGATTTAAACTCCAGGGAGGAGTCAAAGGTCTGTAAACAGGCTTGATCCTAACCAGAGCCTGAACAAATGCTTGAACATCTGGCACAGTTGCCAGTCGTTTGTGTAACAAGACAGATAAAGCAGAAATCTGTCCCTTTAGAGAACTCGCTGATAATCCTTTATCCAAACCTTCTTGTAGAAAGGAAAGGATCTTAGGAATTTTGATCTTATTCCATAAGAATCCCTTGGATTCACACCAGCAGATATATCTTTTCCATTTTTATGGTAAATTTTTCTAGTTACCGGTTTTCTGGCTTGAACCAGAGTATCTATCACAGAATCTGAAAACCCACGCTTTGATAGAATCAAGCGTTCAATTTCCAAGCCGTCAGCTGGAGGGAGACCAGATTTGGATGTTCGAATGGACCCTGTACAAGAAGATCCTGTCTCAAAGGTAGCTTCCATGGTGGAACCGATGACATTCACCAGGTCTGCATACCAAGTCCTGCGTGGCCACGCAGGAGCTATCAAGATCACAGAGGCCCTCTCCTGCTTGATCCTGGCTACCAGCCTGGGAATGAGAGGAAACGGTGGAAACACATAAGCTAGGTTGAAGGTCCAAGGCGCTACTAGTGCATCCACTAGAGTCGCCTTGGGATCCCTGGATCTGGACCCGTAGCAAGGAACCTTGAAGTTCTGACGAGACGCCATCAGATCCATGTTTGGAATGCCCCATAATTGAGTCAACTGGGCAAAGATCTCCGGGTGGAGTTCCCACTCCCCCAGATGGAATGTCTGACGACTCAGATAATCCGCCTCCCAGTTTTCCACTCCTGGGATGTGGATCACAGATAGGTGGCAGGAGTGATCCACCGCCCATTATTTTGGTCACTTCTCTCATCGCCAGGGAACTCCTTGTTCCCCCCTGATGATTGATATAAGCAACAGTCCTCATGTTGTCTGATTGGAATCTTATGAATCTGGCCTTTGCTAGTTGAGGCCAAGCCCTGAGAGCATTGAATATCGCTCTCAGTTCCAGAATGTTTATCGGGAGAAGAGACTCTTCCCGAGACCATAGTCCATGAGCTTTCAGGGATTCCCAGACCGCGCCCCAGCCCACTAGACTGGCGTCGGTCGTGACGATGACCCACTCTGGTCTGCGGAAGCTCATTCCCCTGGGACAGGTGATCCAGGGTTAGCCACCAACGGAGTGAGTCTCTGGTCTTCTGATCTACTTGAATCACTGGAGACAAGTCTGTATAGTCCCCATTCCACTGTTTCAGCATGCACAGTTGTAATGGTCTTAGATGAATTCGCGCAAAAGGAACTATGTCCATTGCTGCAACCATCAATCCTACCACTTCCATGCACTGAGCTACGGAAGTACGTGGAATAGAATGAAGAACTTGACAAGCGTTTAGAAGTTTTGACTTTCTGACTTCTGTCAGGAAAATCCTCATTTCTAAAGAATCTATTATTGTTCCCAAGAAAGGAACTCTTGTCGACGGAGACAGGGAACTTTTTTCTATGTTCACCTTCCATCCGTGAGATCTGAGAAAGGCCAGAACGATGTCTGTGTGAGCCTTTGCCTTTGAAAGAGACGACGCTTGTACAGGTAGCCCTCAGTTTATGCCGGGGTTAGGTTCCAGAAGGAATGGTAAATCGAAACCATTGTAAATTGAAACCCAGTTTATAATGTAAGTCAATGGGAAGTGAGGCAGATAGGTTCCAGGCCCCTCTCAAAATTGTCATAAGTAACACCTAATACATTATTTTTAAAGCTTTGAAATGAAGACTTTAAATGCCAAACAGCATTATAAACCTAATAAAATAATCATACAACACAGACTTCACTTGCATTTTTCTGCAAACAGTTGTTTCTATGCATTCCAATCTGGACTGATTTATATTCAGGAAGATCTAGTTCCTTTGAAATCTGCTCTATAGCTCAGGTCTGGTTAAACTGATTAATTTCAGCTTGCTTGGCTTTGCTGCAACACAAGCGGACAGCTCCACCTACTGACTATTTTTATCAATGCACTGCTTCTCAATGCTTTTTAATAGCAGTCACATGACTGGAAAAAAAACATAATTTATGTAAGAACTTACCTGATAAATTCATTTCTTTCATATTAACAAGAGTCCATGAGCTAGTGACGTATGGGATATACATTCCTACCAGGAGGGGCAAAGTTTCCCAAACCTTAAAATGCCTATAAATACACCCCTCACCACACCCACAAATCAGTTTAACGAATAGCCAAGAAGTGGGGTGATAAGAAAAAGTGCGAAGCATATAAAATAAGGAATTGGAATAATTGTGCTTTATACAAAAAAATCATAACCACCACAAAAAAGGGTGGGCCTCATGGACTCTTGTTAATATGAAAGAAATGAATTTATCAGGTAAGTTCTTACATAAATTATGTTTTCTTTCATGTAATTAACAAGAGTCCATGAGCTAGTGACGTATGGGATAATGACTACCCAAGATGTGGATCTTTCCACACAAGAGTCACTAGAGAGGGAGGGATAAAATAAAGACAGCCAATTCCTGCTGAAAATAATCCACACCCAAAATAAAGTTTAACAAAAAACATAAGCAGAAGATTCAAACTGAAACCGCTGCCTGAAGAACTTTTCTACCAAAAACTGCTTCAGAAGAAGAAAATACATCAAAATGGTAGAATTTAGTAAAAGTATGCAAAGAAGACCAAGTTGCTGCTTTGCAGATCTGGTCAACCGAAGCTTCATTCCTAAACGCCCAGGAAGTAGATACTGACCTAGTAGAATGAGCTGTAATTCTTTGAGGCGGAGTTTTACCCGACTCAACATAGGCAAGATGAATTAAAGATTTCAACCAAGATGCCAAAGAAATGGCAGAAGCTTTCTGGCCTTTCCTAGAACCGGAAAAGATAACAAATAGACTAGAAGTCTTACGGAAAGATTTCGTAGCTTCAACATAATATTTCAAAGCTCTAACAACATCCAAAGAATGCAATGATTTCTCCTTAGAATTCTTAGGATTAGGACATAATGAAGGAACCACAATTTCTCTACTAATGTTGTTGGAATTCACAACTTTAGGTAAAAATTCAAAAGAAGTTCGCAACACCGCCTTATCCTGATGAAAAATCAGAAAAGGAGACTCACACGAAAGAGCAGATAATTCAGAAACTCTTCTAGCAGAAGAGATGGCCAAAAGGAACAAAACTTTCCAAGAAAGTAATTTAATGTCCAATGAATGCATAGGTTCAAACGGAGGAGCTTGAAGAGCTCCCAGAACCAAATTCAAACTCCAAGGAGGAGAAATTGACTTAATGACAGGTTTTATACGAACCAAAGCTTGTACAAAACAATGAATATCAGGAAGAATAGCAATCTTTCTGTGAAAAAGAACAGAAAGAGCAGAGATTTGTCCTTTCAAAGAACTTGCGGACAAACCCTTATCCAAACCATCCTGAAGAAATTGTAAAATTCTCGGTATTCTAAAAGAATGCCAAGAAAAATGATGAGAAAGACACCATGAAATATAAGTCTTCCAGACTCTATAATATATCTCTCGAGATACAGATTTACGAGCCTGTAACATAGTATTAATCACGGAGTCAGAGAAACCTCTATGACCAAGAATCAAGCGTTCAATCTCCATACCTTTAAATTTAAGGATTTCAGATCCGGATGGAAAAAAGGACCTTGTGACAGAAGGTCTGGTCTTAACGGAAGAGTCCATGGCTGGCAAGATGCCATCCGGACAAGATCCGCATACCAAAACCTGTGAGGCCATGCCGGAGCTATTAGCAGAACAAACGAGCATTCCCTCAGAATCTTGGAGATTACTCTTGGAAGAAGAACTAGAGGCGGAAAGATATAGGCAGGATGATACTTCCAAGGAAGTGATAATGCATCCACTGCCTCCGCCTGAGGATCCCGGGATCTGGACAGATACCTGGGAAGTTTCTTGTTTAGATGAGAGGCCATCAGATCTATCTCTGGGAGCCCCCACAATTGAACAATCTGAAGAAATACCTCTGGGTGAAGAGACCATTCGCCCGGATGCAACGTTTGGCGACTGAGATAATCCGCTTCCCAATTGTCTACACCTGGGATATGAACCGCAGAGATTAGACAGGAGCTGGATTCCGCCCAAACCAAAATTCGAGATACTTCTTTCATAGCCAGAGGACTGTGAGTCCCTCCTTGATGATTGATGTATGCCACAGTTGTGACATTGTCTGTCTGAAAACAAATGAACGATTCTCTCTTCAGAAGAGGCCAAAACTGAAGAGCTCTGAAAATTGCACGGAGTTCCAAAATATTGATCGGTAATCTCACCTCCTGAGATTCCCAAACTCCTTGTGCCGTCAGAGATCCCCACACAGCTCCCCAACCTGTGAGACTTGCATCTGTTGAAATTACAGTCCAGGTCGGAAGAACAAAAGAAGCCCCCTGAATTAAACGATGGTGATTTGTCCACCACGTTAGAGAGTGTCGAACAATCGGTTTTAAAGATATTAATTGAGATATCTTCGTGTAATCCCTGCACCATTGGTTCAGCATACAGAGCTGAAGAGGTCGCATGTGAAAACGAGCAAAGGGGATCGCGTCCGATGCAGCAGTCATAAGACCTAGAATTTCCATGCATAAGGCTACCGAAGGGAATGATTGTGACTGAAGGTTTCGACAAGCTGTAATCAATTTTAGACGTCTCTTGTCTGTTAAAGACAGAGTCATGGACACTGAATCTATCTGGAAACCCAGAAAGGTTACCCTTGTTTGAGGAATCAAAGAACTTTTTGGTAAATTGATCCTCCAACCATGATCTTGAAGAAACAACACAAGTCGATTCGTATGAGACTCTGCTAAATGTAAAGACGGAGCAAGTACCAAGATATCGTCCAAATAAGGAAATACCACAATACCCTGTTCTCTGATTACAGACAGAAGGGCACCGAGAATCTTTGTGAAAATTCTTGGAGCTGTAGCAAGGCCAAACGGTAGAGCCACAAATTGGTAATGCTTGTCTAGAAAAGAGAATCTCAGGAACTGATAATGATCTGGATGAATCGGAATATGCAGATATGCATCCTGTAAATCTATTGTGGACATATAATTCCCTTGCTGAACAAAAGGCAATATAGTCCTTACAGTTACCATCTTGAACGTTGGTATCCTTACATAACGATTCAATAATTTTAGATCCAGAACTGGTCTGAAGGAATTCTCCTTCTTTGGTACAATGAAGAGATTTGAATAAAACCCCATCCCCTGTTCCGGAACTGGAACTGACATAATTACTCCAGCCAACTCTAGATCTGAAACACAATTCAGAAATGCTTGAGCTTTCACTGGATTTACTGGGACATGGGAAAGAAAAAATCTCTTTGCAGGAGGTCTCATCTTGAAACCAATTCTGTACCCTTCTGAAACAATGTTCTGAATCCAAAGATTGTGAACAGATTTGATCCAAATTTCTTTGAAAAAACGTAACCTGCCCCCTACCAGCTGAACTGGAATGAGGGCCGTACCTTCATGTGAACTTAGAAGCAGGCTTTGCCTTTCTAGCAGGCTTGGATTTATTCCAGACTGGAGATGGTTTCCAAACTGAAACTGCTCCTGAGGACGAAGGATCAGGCTTTTGTTCTTTGTTGAAACGAAAGGAACGAAAACGATTGTTAGCCCTGTTTTTACCTTTAGACTTTTTATCCTGTGGTAAAAAAGTTCCTTTCCCACCAGTAACAGTTGAAATAATAGAATCCAACTGAGAACCAAATAATTTGTTTCCCTGGAAAGAAATGGAAAGTAGAGTTGATTTAGAAGCCATATCAGCATTCCAAGTCTTAAGCCATAAAGCTCTTCTGGCTAAGATAGCCAGAGACATAAATCTAACATCAACTCTAATAATATCAAAAATGGCATCACAGATGAAATTATTAGCATGCTGGAGAAGAATAATAATATCATGAGAATCACGATTTGTTACTTGTTGCGCTAGAGTTTCCAACCAAAAAGTTGAAGCTGCAGCAACATCAGCCAATGATATAGCAGGTCTAAGAAGATTACCTGAACATAGATAAGCTTTTCTTAGAAAAGATTCAATTTTTCTATCTAAAGGATCCTTAAACGAGGTACCATCTGACGTAGGAATGGTAGTACGTTTAGCAAGGGTAGAAATAGCCCCATCAACTTTAGGGATTTTGTCCCAAAATTCTAACCTGTCAGGCGGAACAGGATATAATTGCTTAAAACGTTTAGAAGGAGTAAATGAATTACCCAATTTATCCCATTCCTTAGCAATTACTGCAGAAATAGCATTAGGAACAGGAAAGACTTCTGGAATAACCGCAGGAGCTTTAAAAACCTTATCCAAACGTATAGAATTAGTATCAAGAGGACTAGAATCCTCTATTTCTAAAGCAATTAGTACTTCTTTAAGTAAAGAGCGAATAAATTCCATCTTAAATAAATATGAAGATTTATCAGCATCAATCTCTGAGACAGAATCCTCTGAACTAGAAGAGTCCAAAGAATCAGAATGATGGTGTTCATTTAAAAATTCATCTGTAGAGAGAGAAGATTTAAAAGACTTTTTACGTTTACTAGAAGGAGAAATAACAGACAAAGCCTTCTTTATGGATTCAGAAACAAAATCTCTTATGTTATCAGGAACATTCTGCACCTTAGATGTTGAGGGAACTGCAACAGGCAATGGTACATCACTAAAGGAAATATTATCTGCTTTAACAAGTTTGTCATGACAATTATTACAAACAACAGCTGGAGAAATAGCTACCAAAAGTTTACAGCAGATACACTTAGCTTTGGTAGATCCAGCAGGCAGTGGTTTTCCTGTAGTATCTTCTGGCTCAGATGCAACGTGAGACATCTTGCAATATGTAAGAGAAAAAACAACATATAAAGCAAAATAAATCAAATTCCTTATAAGACAGTTTCAGGAATGGGAAAAAAATGCCAAACATCAAGCTTCTAGCAACCAGAAGCAAATGAAAATGAGACTGAAATAATGTGGAGACAAAAGCGACGCCCATATTTTTTGGCGCCAAATAAGACGCCCACATTATTTGGCGCCTAAATGCTTTTGGCGCCAAAAATGACGCCACATCCGGAACGCCGACATTTTTGGCGCAAAATAACGTCAAAAAATTACGCAACTTCCGGCGACACGTATGACGCCGGAAACGGAAATGAATTTTTGCGCCAAAAAAATCCGCGCCAAAAATGACGCAATAAAATGAAGCATTTTCAGCCCCCGCGAGCCTAACAGCCCACAGGGAAAAAAGTCAAATTTTTGAGGTAAGACAAAATATGATAATTTAAAGCATAATCCCAAATATGAAACTGACTGTCTGGAAATAAGGAAAGTTGAACATTCTGAGTCAAGGCAAATAAATGTTTGAATACATATATTTAGAACTTTATAAATAAAGTGCCCAACCATAGCTTAGAGTGTCACAGAAAATAAGACTTACTTACCCCAGGACACTCATCTACATGTTTGTAGAAAGCCAAACCAGTACTGAAACGAGAATCAGTAGAGGAAATGGTAAATATAAGAGTATATCGTCGATCTGAAAAGGGAGGTAAGAGATGAATCTCTACGACCGATAACAGAGAACCTTATGAAATAGACCCCGTAGAAGGAGATCACTGCATTCAATAGGCAATACTCTCCTCACATCCCTCTGACATTCACTGCACGCTGAGAGGAAAACCGGGCTCCAACTTGCTGCGGAGCGCATATCAACGTAGAATCTAGCACAAACTTACTTCACCACCTCCCTTGGAGGCAAAGTTTGTAAAAACTGATTTGTGGGTGTGGTGAGGGGTGTATTTATAGGCATTTTAAGGTTTGGGAAACTTTGCCCCTCCTGGTAGGAATGTATATCCCATACGTCACTAGCTCATGGACTCTTGTTAATTACATGAAAGAAAGGTTGTTATTCTGAAACGGTGTAAATTGAACCGTTGTAAACCGAGGGCCACCTGTATTAGAATGTCGTCCAAGTAAGGTACTACTGCAATGCCCCTTGGTCTTAGAACCGCTAGAAGGGACCCGAGTACCTTTGTGAAAATCCTTGGAGCAGTGGCTAACCCGAATGGGAGGGCCACAAACTGGTAATGTTTGTCCAGAAAGGCGAACCTTAGGAACTGATGATGATCCTTGTGGATAGGAATATGTAGATACGCATCCTTTAGATCCACGGTAGTCATAAATTGACCTTCCTGGATTGTAGGTAGAATCGTTCGAATGGTTTCCATTTTGAACGATGGAACCCTGAGAAATTTGTTTAGGATCTTTAAATCCAGAATTGGTCTGAAAGTTCCCTCTTTTTTGGGAACTACAAACAGATTTGAGTAAAATCCCATCCCCTGTTCCGCCGTTGGAACTGGGTGTATCACTCCCATTTTTAACAGGTCTTCTACACAATGTAAGAATGCCTGTCTCTTTATTTGGTTTGAGGATAAGTGAGACATGTGGAACCTTCCCCTTGGGGGTAGTTCCTTGAATTCCAGAAGATAACCCTGAGAAACTATTTCTAGTGCCCAGGGATCCTGAAAATCTCTTGCCCAAGCCTGAGCAAAGAGAGAGAGTCTGCCCCCTACTAGATCCGGTCCCGGATCGGGGGCTACTCCTTCATGCTGTTTTGTTAGCAGCAGCAGGCTTCTTGGCCTGCTTACCCTTGTTCCAGCCTTGCATCGGTTTCCAGGCTGGCTTGGTTTGTGAAGCATTACCCTCTTGTTTAGAGGATGCGGAATTAGAGGCCGGTCCATTCCTGAAATTGCGAAAGGCGTGGCCCTTTCCCCCAGTGATGTCTGAGATAATCTCTTTCAATTCTGGCCCAAAGAGAGTTTTACCCTTGAAGGGGATATTAAGCAATTTTGTCTTGGAAGATACATCCGCTGACCAAGACTTTAGCCAAAGCGCTCTGCGCGCCACAATTGCAAACCCTGAATTTTTCGCCGCTAATCTAGCTAATTGCAAAGCGGCATCTAAAATAAAAGAATTAGCCAACTTGAGTGCGTGAACTCTGTCCATAACCTCCTCATACGGAGTTTCTCTACTGAGCGACTTTTCGAGTTCCTCAAACCAGAACCACGCTGCTGTAGTGACAGGAACAATGCACGAAATGGGTTGCAGGAGGTAACCTTGCTGTACAAAAATCTTTTTAAGCAAACCCTCCAATTTTTTATCCATAGGATCTTTGAAAGCACAATTATCCTCGATAGGGATAGTAGTACGCTTGTTTAGAGTAGAAACTGCCCCCTCGACCTTAGGGACTGTCTACCATAAGTCCTTTCTGGGGTCGACCATAGGAAATAATTTCTTAAATATAGGAGGGGGGACAAAAGGTATGCCGGGCTTCTCCCACTCCTTATTCACTATGTCCGCCACCCGCTTGGGTATAGGAAAAGCGTCGGGGTGCACCGGAACCTCTAGGAACTGGTCCATCTTGCATAATTTTTCTGGAATGACCAGGTTGTCACAATCATCCAGAGTAGATAACACCTCCTTAAGCAGTGTGCAGAGATGCTCTAATTTAAATTTAAATGTCACAACATCAGGTTCAGCCTGTTGAGAAATTATTCCTGAATCTGAAATTTCCCCATCTGACAAAACCTCCCTCATGGCCCCTTCAGATTGGTGTGAGGGTATGACAGAGCAATTATCAGCGCCCTCCTGCTCTTCAGTGTTTAAAACAGAGCAATCGCGCTCTCTGATATGCAGGCATTTTGGATAAAATATTTGCTATGGAGTTATCCATTAATGCCGTCAATTGTTGCATAGTAATAAGCATTGGCGCGCTAGAAGTACTAGGGGCCTCCTGCGTGGGCAAAACTGGCGTAGACACAGAAGGAGATGATGTAGAACTATGTCTACTCCCTTCATCTGAGGAATCATCTTGGGCAACTTTACCATCTGTGGCAGTACTGTCCTTACTTTGTTTGGACGCTATGGCACAATTATCACACAATTTTGAAGGGGGAGACACATTGACTTTCATACATATAGAACATAGCTTATCCGAAGGTACAGACATGTTAAACAGGCTTAAACTTGTCAATAAAGCACAAAAACCGTTTTACAACAAAAACGTTACTGTCTCTTTAAATTTTAAACAGTGCACACTTTATTACTGAATATGTGAAAAAGTATGAAGGAATTGTTCAAAATTTACCAAATTTTCACCACAGTGTCTTAAAGCATTAAAAGTATTGCACACCAAATTTCAGAGCTTTAACCCTTAAAATAAAGAAACCAGAGCCGGTTACAGTTTTAACCCCTCTACAGTCCCAGCTACAGCCTTTGCTGCGACTTTACCAAACCCAGGGGGGAATACGATACCAAATGAAGCCTTCTAGGAACCTTTCCAACTACTTTCAGATTCACACACATGCATCTGCATGTCTTACTCCCAAAAGTAACTGCGCAGTAATGGCGCGAAAATGAGGCTCAGCCTACAACTGGGAAGGTGACTGGAAAGGTGTCTAACTCAGTGCCTGACGTTAAAAAACGTTCCCCAAGCTTATAAGTGTGAATTTCAAACATAAACATGTATAAAATGCTCAAATAAAGCAATCGATTTTGCCCATAAAAGTGTCTACCAGTTTTATAGCCCATATTAAGCCCTTTATTCTGTTTGAGACTAAGAAAATGGCTTACCCGTCCCCATGAGGGGAAAATGACAGCCTTCCAGCATTACACAGTCTTGTTAGAAATATGGCTAGTCATACCTTAAGCAGAAAAGTCTGCTAACTGTTTCCCCCAACTGAAGTTACTTCATCTCAACAGTCCTATGTGGAAACGGCAAACTATTTTAGTTACTGCTACTAAAATCATCTTCCTCTCACAAACAGAACTCTTCATCTTTTTCTGTTTCAGAGTAAATAGTACATACCAGAACTATTTTAAAATAACAAACTCTTGATAGTAGAATAAAAAACTAAACACCACATACTCTTAACCATCTCCGTGGAGATGTTGCCTGTGTAACGGCAAAGAGAATGACTGGGGTGGGCGGAGCCTAGGAGGGACTATATGGACAGCTTTTGCTGGGACTCTCTGCCATTTTCTGTTGGGGAAGAGATATTCCCACAAGTAAGGATGACGCCGTGGACCGGACACACCAATGTTGGAGAAATGTGATATCCAATTTTTAGCTGGGTGGTGTGTGAAATCAGCCGGCTGGTGTGCCCACTAAATATGTCCTGAGGTGATAACTGCAATGTATAGTAACAATACATACAAATATATCAGGGTTCTATGGATTATTTTAGTGGCACAGTTAACTGTGCGCTGACAGCAAACAAATGCGGGTCTCCCTCACACCAGAATCTGAGATACTTCCCTCAAAAATAGGGAGCTTCTCGTTCCCCCCTGACGGTTGATGTAAATCACAGAGGAAATATTGTTTGATTGGAATCTGATTAACTGGGACGAACCTAGCAGAGGCCAAACCCTCAGAGCATTGTATATTGCCAAAAGATCCAAAATGAGATCAGGAGGGAGCTTTACCTCCTGAAACTAGAGGCCCTGTGCCTTCCTGGCACCCCAAACGGCTCCCCATCCTGACAGACTCGCAACCGTAGTCACAATCACCCAGTATGGTCTTGAGACGGACTTCCCTCGGGGCAAGTGATCTGGACAAAGCCACCAAGAGAGCGATTCTCCCGATTGGTTGTCCAGAGAAATCTGTTGAGACAGATCCCAATGATCGCCGTTCCACTAGTTCAGCATGCGCAGTTGCAACAGTCTGGCAAAGGAAATTATGTCCAAGCTGGACACCATGAGACCAATCACCTCCATACACCGAGCCACAGATGGCCTTAAGGAGATCTGGAGGGCAAAACATGTTGAAGCTAGCATGCAAAGTCTCTGGTCTGTGAAATACTCTCATGTCTATGGAGACTATTATAGTACCCAAGAATTCTACCCTGGTACTTGATACAAGAGAACTCTCTCTAGATTATCTGCCATCCATGGGATCGAAGAAGACAGAGGAGATATTCCGAATGGTCCACTTTTTGAAAAATTTCTTTAGCTAGACCAAACAGACGGGCAATAAACTGGAAGTGCTGGTCCAGGAATGCAAACCTTAGGAACTGTAAGAGTTCCTTGAGGATTGGTACGAGAAGGAAGCATCCTTCAGATCTATCGTGGTCATGAACTAACCCTCTCAAACGAGGGGAAGAATGGACCTTAATGTCTCCATCTTAAACGAGGGGACATTTAAAAACCTGCTTAAGCTCTTTAGGTCCAGAATCGGACGGAAATTTCCCTCCTTCTTAGGGACCACGAAAAGGTTTGAATAGTACACCAAACCTCTCACTGTGATAGGCACAGGGACAATAACTCAGAGGACAGATCCCGTACACACCTCAGAAAGGCTTCCCTCCTCCTGGTCAGGAAGACAGGAGGAATCTGCCCTTGGGTGGCTGAGACTTAAAACCTATCTTGTAACCCTGAGCATGACCTCCAGGACCCATGGATCCTGCACGTCCCTGAACCAAGCGACTGAAAAGAGCGATATATTGCCCCCTACACGATCCAGAAGAGGACCGGGGACCGCCCATTCATGCCAACATAGACTTGGCTGGCTTCTTGCTCTTCTTGGATTTATTCTAGAGCTGAGCCGGCTTCCAAGAGCTCTTGGTTTGCTCTAGCTTAGCGGAGGACTGCTGACATGGGCTTTATCAGAACGAAAAGAACGAAAATCGTCCCTTAGAATAGTTCATATACTCTTGCGGAAGGAGGGCACCCTTGCCCCCTGTGACCGTGGAGATAATTGAGTCCAGGCCTGGAACAGATAAAATCATTCCCTTAAAGGGAGGGAAGAAGTCTAGACTTAGAAGTCATATCCGCAGACCATGACTTCAGCCAGAGCCCAACGGGTCTGAACAGAAAAAGTTGAAGCCATAGCATTTAAGCGAATAAACTGCCTAATAGCAGCACAGAAAAAATAATTAACAACCCTCAAGGCCGTAAATATTTTCTGAGTAACGTCGAGGGGATCCTCCACCCCGATCAAATCCTATAAGGAGTCACACCAGAAGGTAGTTTCTAGAGTAACCGTGGCAACAGCCGCCGCCGGTTGAAACAAATATCTTGTATGTTTAAACATCTTTCTTAACAGAGATTCCACCATTTTATCCATGGGCTCTGTAAATGAAGAACTATCCTCAAGTGGGATAGTAGTACGTTTAGCAAGGGTGAAGATAACACCATCCCATTTAGGGACGGAACCTCACAACTCCATTGAGAGTCCAGGACCGGGGACAATTTGTTAAAAGGGAGAAGAGGGGGAAAAGGAATTGAATCCTGTCCCATTTAGTCTTAATAATGTTCACCATCTAACAGGAGCAGGGAAGGATAAGGTACCACCCTGTCCTCAAATTCTATCCAATTTAGGAATTAAAGGTTCATCAGGCAATTTGGCCTTTGGAACCTCTGAATTCGCCAAAAACTTCTTTAGAAGAAAGCGCAAATTCCTAAACTAAAGTCTGGTTCCTCCGCAGCCGGAGGTTTAGGGGCAACAGACTCCGACCCAGAATGTTCATACTCTGAAGTCTCAGAAAGAACTTCATCGTTGGATAACCCTCAGTTAAATCCAATAAATTATCTGATGTACTCTGGGAAGGAGTGCAATATGTAACCTTTCACTTGCGCTTAGCAGGGCGAGGTAAAGGATTAAAGGCTGCAGACACTGCCGTCTGAACTGGGCAGTAATGTCTGGTGAAAAAAGGCCCCCTCCAGATAGAGGATGAGCAATACCACGGGGAAACTGCATGTGTAGAGATAAGAATGTAGGGTACGCACCTCACTGGACCACAACTACTCAGAGATGGATGGCTCTGTGGTATCAAACATGTTTATCACATTATCAAGGCATATGGAACATAATTGAGAGGGTGAAACTAAAGCCTCCTCACCATATAAACAGAAATTAATCATTAGGAATAGAGGGAGTGCCCTCTAAAGTAACAGAATCCTCCATCGCTAGTGCAATAACTGGAGAAGAAGAGAAATAAAACATCTTATTTTTTTTAAAAACGGCACCCTTATACCCCAATGGCTGGGACACTCGACCCAGACAGTACAGAGATTTATGACTCCTCTCTGATAGAAACCCGGTCAGGAAAAAGTAAAATGATTCACATGGTGCACAATGCAGGACTGTCGCTGCTAAGAGAAAGTGCGCCAAGCACGTAAGCTGCATGGCTCTCAAAGTGAAACCTGTATATTCCATAACAGCCTATGAGCCAATAACATCTCACACATAAAAACAGCATAAAATCAAAACATAAGATTATTCCCCCTTTTCAATAATCCCCTAAGGAGATATTAACCCTTGATTCTATACAGATAAAAGGAGTCACACTGTGACCCCGTTATCTTGCATCATCATACATGTATAAAATATGAAACGATCTTACCAAAATCAATGCCGTGGAACAGGAACACGGCCCTTCAAGTGTGACAGATAGTAGCATCGCTTTTGACATGGACTTGAGTGAAGAAAGCAGGCAGCGAAACTCGTCAACGCCTATTACCTATGGAGCTGTTAATATGAGTCGGGATGGTTTCGCAGAAAGACACTCCTTGCATCTCCGGACTCTAACTTTCATCCATGCTCTCACTGAGAGGCTGACAGGACTACTTAAAACTCCAGTCCCATCTCAAAAAGTACTACCCTCCATAAGAGACTACTCCGAAATCTTCTAACACTACTCTGCCAACCCCTCCTGTGACGAAAGGCAAAGAATGACTGGGGTTATGAGGAAGTGGAGGAGGTATTTAAGCCTTTGGCTGGGGTGTCTTTGCCTCCTCATGGTGGCCAGGTTTAGTATTTCCCACAAGGAATGCAGCTGTGGACACTTCCCATATTAAGATGGAAATTATCTTACACAAACCTCTGGGAGATCATGACATTGTAAATGGATTCTCAAAAATGTTTAACATTACAGCCATGAATATAGAGCCTCATGCTACATAATTAAAATAAATCACCTTTGGATTAAAATGTACTTTAAATAGAAACTATATTTAGACATCAAAAAAAGCATTTAATTTAAAAAAAAATCCTATTTAAATAAAAAAAAACTGATTTAGATGAACCAATATAATTAAAGAAAAAAAAAGGAAATTTATGCTTACCTGAAATTGATTTCATCTACGACACGACGAGTCCACGGATTTCATCCTTACTTGTGGGATATTATCCTCCTGCTAACAGGAAGTGGCAAAGAGCACCACAGCAGAGCTGTATATATAGCTCCTCCCTTCCCCTCCACCACCAGTCATTCGACCGAAGGTTATAGGAAGAGAAAGGAAAAGCTAAAAGGTGCAGAGATGACTGTAGTCATAAATAAATAAAAAAAACATAATCTGTCTAAAATTGACAGGGAGGGCCGTGGACTCGTCGTATCGTAGAATAAATCAATCAGGTAAGCATAAATTTCCTTTTCTTCTACAAGCTACGACGAGTCCACAGATTTCATCCTTACTTGTGGGATACAATACCAAAGCAACAGGACACTGATGAAAGGGAGGGACAAGACAGAGACCTAAACGGAAGGCACCACTGCTTGAAGAACTTTCCTCCCAAAAACAGCCTCAGAAGAAGCAAAAGTATCAAAATTGTAAAATTTGGAAAAAGTATGAAGGGACGACCAAGTCGCAGCCTTACAAATCTGTTCAACAGATGCATCATTTTTAAACGCCCATGTGGAAGCCACAGCCCTAGTAGAATGAGCCGTAATTCTTTCAGGAGGCTGCTGTCCAGCAGTCTCATATGCCAGGCGGATGATACTTTCTCCAACATAGGTGTGTCCGGTCCACGGCGTCATCCTTACTTGTGGGATATTCTCTTCCCCAACAGGAAATGGCAAAGAGCCCAGCAAAGCTGGTCACATGATCCCTCCTAGGCTCCGCCTTCCCCAGTCATTCTCTTTGCCGTTGTACAGGCAACATCTCCACGGAGATGGCTTAGAGTTTTTTGGTGTTTAAATGTAGTTTTTATTCTTCAATCAAGAGTTTGTTATTTTAAAATAGTGCTGGTATGTACTATTTACTCTGAAACAGAAAAGAGATGAAGATTTCTGTTTGTAAGAGGAAAATGATTTTAGCAACCGTTACTAAAATCGATGGCTGTTTCTACACAGGACTGTTGAGAGGAATTAACTTCAGTTGGGGGAAACAGTGAGCAGACTTTTGCTGCTTGAGGTATGACACATTTCTAACAAGACTTGGTAATGCTGGAAGCTGTCATTTTCCCTATGGGATCCGGAAAGCCATTTTTATTAAATAAGAATAAAGGGCTTCACAAGGGCTTTAAAGACTGGTAGACATTTTTCTGGGCTAAAACGATTGATTTATAAGCATTTTTAATAGTTTATAGCTTTGAGGAGTTATTTTATTCTTGGGAATTATGTTAAAGAAACGGCAGGCACTGTATTGGACACCTTTTTCACTGGGGGCCTTCTCTAATCATAGGCAGAGCCTCATTTTCGCGCCACTAATGCGCAGTTGTTTTTGGGAAGCAAGGCATGCAGATGCATGTGTGAGGAGCTCAGATACATAGAAAAAGCTTACTGAAGGCGTCATTTGGTATCGTATTACCCTCTGGGCTTGGTTGGGTCTCAGCAAAGCAGATACCAGGGACTGTATAGGGGTTAAATATAAAAACGGCTCCGGTTCCGTTATTTTAAGAGTTAAAGCTTTCAAATTTGGTGTGCAATACTTTTAAGGCTTTAAGACACTGTGGTGAAATTTTGGTGAATTTTGAACAATTCCTTCATACTTTTTCACATATTCAGTAATAAAGTGTGTTCAGTTTAAAATTTAAAGTGACAGTAACGGTTTTATTTTAAAACGTTTTTTTGTTCTTTGTTATCAAGTTTATGCCTGTTTAACATGTCTGAACTATCAGATAGACTATGTTCTGTATGTGAGTAAGCCAAGGTTCCTTCTCATTTAAATAGATGTGATGTATGTGACAAACAATTTAGAGAAAATGATGCCCAAGATGATTCCTCAAGTGAGGGGAGTAAGCATGGTACTGCATCATCCCCTCCTTCGTCTACGCCAGTCTTGCCCACACAGGAGGCCCCTAGTACATCTAGTGCGCCAATACTCCTTACTATGCAACAATTAACGGCTGTAATGGATAATTCTATCAAAAACATTTTAGCCAAAATGCCCACTTATCAGCGAAAGCGCGACTGCTCTGTTTTAGAAAATACTGAAGAGCATGAGGACGCTGATGATAATGGTTCTGACATGCCCCTACACCAGTCTGAGGGGGCCAGGGAGGTTTTGTCTGAGGGAGAAATTTCAGATTCAGGGAAAATTTCTCTACAAGCTGAACCTGATGTGATTACATTCAAATTTAAATTGGAACATCTCCGCGCTCTGCTTAAGGAGGTGTTGTCTACTCTGGATGATTGTGACAATTTGGTCATTCCAGAGAAATTATGTAAGATGGACAAGTTCCTAGAGGTCCCGGGGCCCCCCGAAGCTTTTCCTATACCCAAGCGGGTGGCGGACATTGTAAACAAAGAATGGGAAAGGCCCGGCATACCTTTTGCCACTCCCCCTATATTTAAGAAATTGTTTCCTATGGTCGACCCCAGAAAGGACTTATGGCAGACAGTCCCCAAGGTCGAGGGGGCGGTTTCTACTCTAAACAAACGCACTACTATCCCTATAGAAGATAGTTGTGCTTTCAAAGATCCTATGGATAAAAAATTAGAGGGTTTGCTTAAAAAGATGTTTGTTCAGCAAGGTTACCTTCTACAACCAATTTCATGCATTGTTCCTGTCACTACAGCAGCGTGTTTCTGGTTCGATGAACTAGAAAAGTGGCTCGATAAAGATTCTTCTTATGAGGAGATTATGGACAGAGTTCACGCTCTTAAATTGGCTAACTCTTTTACTTTAGACGCCACTTTGCAATTAGCTAGATAAGCGGCGAAAAATTCAGGGTTTGCTATTGTGGCGCGCAGAGCGCTTTGGCTAAAATCTTGGTCAGCAGATGCGTCTTCCAAGAACAAATTGCTTAACATACCTTTCAAGGGGAAAACGCTGTTTGGCCCTGACTTGAAAGAGATTATTTCAGATATCACTGGGGGTAAGGGCCACGCCCTTCCTCAGGATAGGTCTTTTAAGGCTAAAAATAAACCGAATTTTCGTCCCTTTCGCAGAAACGGACCAGCCTCAAGTTCTACATCCTCTAAGCAAGAGGGTAATACTTCTCAAACCAAGCCAGCCTGGAGGCCAATGCAAGGCTGGAACAAAGGTAAGCAGGCCAAGAAACCTGCCACTGCTACCAAGACAGCATGAGATGTTGGCCCCCGATCCGGGACCGGATCTGGTGGGGGGCAGACTTTCTCTCTTCGCTCAGGCTTGGGCAAGAGATGTTCTGGATCCTTGGGCGCTAGAAATAGTCTCCCAAGGTTATCTTCTGGAATTCAAGGAGCTACCTCCAAGGGGGAGGTTCCACAGGTCTCAATTGTCTTCAGACCACATAAAAAGACAGGCATTCTTACATTGTGTAGAAGACCTGTTAAAAATGGGAGTGATTCATCCGGTTCCATTAGGAGAACAAGGGATGGGCTTCTACTCCAATCTGTTCATAGTTCCCAAAAAAGAGGGAACATTCAGACCAATCTTAGATCTCAAGATCCTAAACAAATTTCTCAAGGTTCCATCGTTCAAAAACAGAATTTATGTTTACCTGATAAATTACTTTCTCCAACGGTGTGTCCGGTCCACGGCGTCATCCTTACTTGTGGGATATTCTCCTCCCCAACAGGAAATGGCAAAGAGCCCAACAAAGCTGGTCACATGATCCCTCCTAGGCTCCGCCTTCCCCAGTCATTCGACCGACGTAAAGGAGGAATATTTGCATAGGAGAAATCATATGATACCGTGGTGACTGTAGTTAAAGAAAATAAATTATCAGACCTGATTAAAAAAACCAGGGCGGGCCGTGGACCGGACACACCGTTGGAGAAAGTAATTTATCAGGTAAACATAAATTCTGTTTTCTCCAACATAGGTGTGTCCGGTCCACGGCGTCATCCTTACTTGTGGGAACCAATACCAAAGCTTTAGGACACGGATGAAGGGAGGGAGCAAATCAGGTCACCTAAATGGAAGGCACCACGGCTTGCAAAACCTTTCTCCCAAAAATAGCCTCAGAAGAAGCAAAAGTATCAAATTTGTAAAATTTAGTAAAAGTGTGCAGTGAAGACCAAGTCGCTGCCTTACATATCTGATCAACAGAAGCCTCGTTCTTGAAGGCCCATGTGGAAGCCACAGCCCTAGTGGAATGAGCTGTGATTCTTTCAGGAGGCTGCCGTCCGGCAGTCTCGTAAGCCAATCTGATGATGCTTTTAATCCAAAAAGAGAGAGAGGTAGAAGTTGCTTTTTGACCTCTCCTTTTACCAGAATAAACAACAAACAAGGAAGATGTTTGTCTAAAATCCTTTGTAGCATCTAAATAGAATTTTAGAGCACGAACTACATCCAAATTGTGCAACAAACGTTCCTTCTTTGAAACTGGATTCGGACACAAAGAAGGCACGACTATCTCCTGGTTAATGTTTTTGTTAGAAACAACTTTCGGAAGAAAACCAGGCTTAGTACGCAGAACCACCTTATCTGCATGGAACACCAGATAAGGAGGAGAACACTGCAGAGCAGATAATTCTGAAACTCTTCTAGCAGAAGAAATTGCAACCAAAAACAAAACTTTCCAAGATAATAACTTAATATCAACGGAATGTAAGGGTTCAAACGGAACCCCCTGAAGAACTGAAAGAACTAAATTGAGACTCCAAGGAGGAGTCAAAGGTTTGTAAACAGGCTTGATTCTAACCAGAGCCTGAACAAGGCTTGAACATCTGGCACAGCTGCCAGCTTTTTGTGAAGTAACACAGACAAGGCAGAAATCTGTCCTTTCAAAGAACTTGCAGATAATCCTTTCTCCAAACCTTCTTGAAGAAAGGATAGAATCTTAGGAATTTTTATCTTGTCCCAAGGGAATCCTTTAGATTCACACCAACAGATATATTTTTTCCATATTTTGTGGTAGATTTTTCTAGTTACAGGCTTTCTGGCCTGAACAAGAGTATCAATGACAGAATCTGAGAACCCTCGCTTTGATAAGATCAAGCGTTCAATCTCCAAGCAGTCAGTTGGAGTGAGACCAGATTCGGATGTTCGAATGGACCTTGAACAAGAAGGTCTCGTCTCAAAGGTAGCTTCCATGGTGGAGCCGATGACATATTCACCAGGTCTGCATACCAAGTCCTGCGTGGCCACGCAGGAGCTATCAAGATCACTGATGCCCTCTCCTGGTTGATCCTGGCTACCAGCCTGGGGATGAGAGGAAACGGCGGGAATACATAAGCTAGGTTGAAGGTCCAAGGTGCTACTAGTGCATCTACTAGAGTCGCCTTGGGATCCCTGGATCTGGACCCGTAGCAAGGAACCTTGAAGTTCTGACGAGAGGCCATCAGATCCATGTCTGGAATGCCCCACAATTGAGTGATTTGGGCAAAGATTTCCGGATGGAGTTCCCACTCCCCCGGATGAAATGTCTGACGACTCAGAAAATCCGCTTCCCAGTTTTCCACTCCTGGAATGTGGATTGCAGACAAGTGGCAGGAGTGAGTCTCCGCCCATTGAATGATTTTGGTCACTTCTTCCATCGCCAGGGAACTCCTTGTTCCCCCCTGATGGTTGATGTACGCAACAGTCATGTTGTCTGATTGAAACCGTATGAACTTGGTCTTTGCTAGCTGAGGCCAAGCCTTGAGAGCATTGAATATCGCTCTCAGTTCCAGAATATTTATCGGGAGAATAGATTCTTCCCGAGACCAAAGACCCTGCGCTTTCAGGGGTCCCCAGACCGCGCCCCAGCCCACCAGACTGGCGTCGGTCATGACAATGACCCACTCTGGTCTGCGGAAGCTCATCCCCTGTGACAGGTTGTCCAGGGACAGCCACCAACTGAGTGAATCTCTGGTCCTCTGATCTACTTGTATCGTCGGAGACAAGTCTGTATAGTCCCCATTCCACTGACTGAGCATGCACAGTTGTAATGGTCTTAGATGAATTTGCGCAAAAGGAACTATGTCCATTGCCGCTACCATCAAACCTATTACTTCCATGCACTGCGCTATGGAAGGAAGAGGAACAGAATGAAGTATTTGACAAGAGTTTAGAAGTTTTGATTTTCTGGCCTCTGTCAGAAAAATCCTCATTTCTAAGGAGTCTATTATTGTTCCCAAGAAGGGAACCCTTGATGACGGAGATAGAGAACTTTTTTCTACGTTCACTTTCCACCCGTGAGATCTGAGAAAGGCCAGGACAATGTCCGTGTGAGCCTTTGCTTGTGGAAGGGACGACGCTTGAATCAGTATGTCGTCCAAGTAAGGTACTACTGTAATGCCCCTTGGTCTTAGCACCGCTAGAAGGGACCCTAGTACCTTTGTGAAAATTCTTGGAGCAGTGGCTAATCCGAACGGAAGTGCCACAAACTGGTAATGCTTGTCCAGAAATGCGAACCTTAGGAACCGATGATGTTCCTTGTGGATAGGAATATGTAGATACGCATCCTTTAAATCCACCGTGGTCATGAATTGACCTTCCTGGATGGAAGGAAGAATTGTTCGAATGGTTTCCATTTTGAACGATGGAACCTTGAGAAACTTGTTTAGGATCTTGAGATCTAAGATTGGTCTGAATGTTCCCTCTTTTTTGGGAACTACGAACAGATTGGAGTAGAACCCCATCCCTTGTTCTCCTAATGGAACAGGATGAATCACTCCCATTTTTAACAGGTCTTCTACACAATGTAAGAATGCCTGTTTTTTTATGTGGTCTGAAGACAACTGAGACCTGTGGAACCTCCCCCTTGGGGGAAGCCCCTTGAATTCCAGAAGATAACCTTGGGAGACTATTTCTAGCGCCCAAGGATCCAGAACATCTCTTGCCCAAGCCTGAGCGAAGAGAGAGAGTCTGCCCCCCACCAGATCCGGTCCCGGATCGGGGGCCAACATCTCATGCTGTCTTGGTAGCAGTGGCAGGTTTCTTGGCCTGCTTACCTTTGTTCCAGCCTTGCATTGGCCTCCAGGCTGGCTTGGCTTGAGAAGTATTACCCTCTTGCTTAGAGGACGTAGCACTTGGGGCTGGTCCGTTTCTGCGAAAGGGACGAAAATTAGGTTTATTTTTGGCCTTGAAAGACCTATCCTGAGGAAGGGCGTGGCCCTTGCCCCCAGTGATATCAGAAATAATCTCTTTCAAGTCAGGGCCAAACAGCGTTTTCCCCTTGAAAGGAATGTTAAGCAATTTGTTCTTGGAAGACGCATCCGCTGACCAAGATTTTAGCCAAAGCGCTCTGCGCGCCACAATAGCAAACCCTGAATTTTTCGCCGCTAATCTAGCCAATTGCAAAGTGGCGTCTAGGGTGAAAGAGTTAGCCAATTTGAGAGCATGAATTCTGTTCAAAATCTCCTCATAAGAAGAATCTTTATTGAGCGCCTTTTCTAGTTCATCGAACCAGAAACACGCTGCTGTAGTGACAGGAACAATGCATGAAATTGGTTGTAGAAGGTAACCTTGCTGAACAAACATCTTTTTAAGCAAACCCTCTAATTTTTTATCCATAGGATCTTTGAAAGCACAACTATCTTCTATGGGTATAGTGGTGCGTTTGTTTAGAGTAGAAACCGCCCCCTCGACCTTGGGGACTGTCTGCCATAAGTCCTTTCTGGGGTCGACCATAGGAAACAATTTCTTAAATATAGGGGGAGGGACGAAAGGTATGCCGGGCCTTTCCCATTCTTTATTTACAATGTCCGCCACCCGCTTGGGTATAGGAAAAGCTTCGGGGGGCCCCGGGACCTCTAGGAACTTGTCCATTTTACATAATTTCTCTGGAATGACCAAATTCTCACAATCATCCAGAGTAGATAACACCTCCTTAAGCAGGGCGCGGAGATGTTCCAATTTAAATTTAAATGTAATCACATCAGGTTCAGCTTGTTGAGAAATTTTCCCTGAATCTGAAATTTCTCCCTCAGACAAAACCTCCCTGGCCCCCTCAGACTGGTGTAGGGGCACTTCAGAACCAATATCATCAGCGTCCTCATGCTCTTCAGTATTTTCTAAAACAGAGCAGTCGCGCTTTCGCTGATAAGTGGGCATTTTGGCTAAAATGTTTTTGATAGAATTATCCATTACAGCCGTTAATTGTTGCATAGTAAGGAGTATTGGCGCACTAGATGTACTAGGGGCCTCCTGTGTGGGCAAGACTGGTGTAGACGAAGGAGGGGATGATGCAGTACCATGCTTACTCCCCTCACTTGAGGAATCATCTTGGGCATCATTTTCTCTAAATTTTGTGTCACATAAATCACATCTATTTAAATGAGAAGGAACCTTGGCTTCCCCACCTACAGAACACAGTCTATCTGGTAGTTCAGACATGTTAAACAGGCATAAACTTGATAACAAAGTACAAAAAACGTTTTAAAATAAAACCGTTACTGTCACTTTAAATTTTAAACTGAACACACTTTATTACTGCAAATGTGAAAAAGTATGAAGGAATTGTTCAAAATTCACCAAAATTTCACCACAGTGTCTTAAAGCCTTAAAAGTATTGCACACCAAATTTGAAAGCTTTAACCCTTAAAATAACGGAACCGGAGCCGTTTTTATATTTAACCCCTTTACAGTCCCTGGTATCTGCTTTGCTGAGACCCAACAAAGCATAAAAGGGGAATACGATACCAAATGACGCCTTCAGAAAGTCTTTTCTATGTATCAGAGCTCCTCACACATGCATCTGCATGTCATGCTTCCCAAAAACAAGTGCGCAATAGAGGCGCGAAAATGAGGCTCTGCCTATGATTAGGGAAAGCCCCTAGAGAATAAGGTGTCCAATACAGTGCCTGCCGGTTATTTTACATAATTCCCAAGAATAAAATAATTCCTCAAAGCTATGAAGTATAAAATATGCTTATATATAAATCGTTTTAGCCCAGAAAATGTCTACAGTCTTAAAGCCCTTGTGAAGCCCTTTTTTTCTTTATGTAATAAAAATGGCTTACCGGATCCCATAGGGAAAATGACATCTTCCAGCATTACATCGTCTTGTTAGAAATGTGTCATACCTCAAGCAGCAAAAGTCTGCTCACTGTTTCCCCCAACTGAAGTTAATTCCTCTCAACAGTCCTGTGTGGAAACAGCCATCGATTTTAGTAACGGTTGCTAAAATCATTTTCCTCTTACAAACAGAAATCTTCATCTCTTTTCTGTTTCAGAGTAAATAGTACATACCAGCACTATTTTAAAATAACAAACTCTTGATTGAATAATAAAAACTACAGTTAAACACCAAAAAACTCTAAGCCATCTCCGTGGAGATGTTGCCTGTACAACGGCAAAGAGAATGACTGGGGAAGGCGGAGCCTAGGAGGGATCATGTGACCAGCTTTGCTGGGCTCTTTGCCATTTCCTGTTGGGGAGGAGAATATCCCACAAGTAAGGATGACGCCGTGGACCGGACACACCTATGTTGGAGAAATGGAAACCATTCGGACAATTCTTCCTACCATCCAGGAAGGTCAATTCATGACCACGGTGGATTTAAAGGATGCGTATCTACATATTCCTATCCACAAGGAACATCATCGGTTCCTAAGGTTCGCCTTTCTGGACAAGCATTACCAGTTTGTGGCACTTCCATTCGGATTAGCCACTGCTCCAAGAATTTTCACAAAGGTACTAGGGTCCCTTCTAGCGGTGCTAAGACCAAGGGGCATTGCAGTAGTACCTTACTTGGACGACATACTGATTCAAGCGTCGTCTCTACCACAAGCAAAGGCTCACACGGACATTGTCCTGGCCTTTCTCAGATCTCACGGGTGGAAAGTGAACGTAGAAAAAAGTTCTCTATCTCCGTCAACAAGAGTTCCTTTCTTGGGAACAATAATAGACTCCTTAGAAATGAGGATTTTTCTGACAGAGGCCAGAAAATCAAAACTTCTAAGCTCTTGTCAAGTACTTCATTCTGTTCTTCTTCCTTCCATAGCGCAGTGCATGGAAGTAATAGGTTTGATGGTCGCGGCAATGGACATAGTTCCTTTTGCGCGAATTCATCTAAGACCATTACAACTGTGCATGCTCAGTCAGTGGAATGGGGATTATACAGACTTGTCTCCGACGATACAAGTAGATCAGAGGACCAGAGATTCACTCCGTTGGTGGCTGACCCTGGACAACCTGTCACAAGGGATGAGCTTCCGCAGACCAGAGTGGGTCATTGTCACGACCGACGCCAGTCTGGTGGGCTGGGGCGCGGTCTGGGAACCCCTGAAAGCTCAGGGTCTTTGGTCTCGGGAAGAATCTCTTCTCCCGATAAATATTCTGGAACTGAGAGCGATATTCAATGCTCTCAAGGCTTGGCCTCAGCTAGCAAAGGCCAAATTCATACGGTTTCAATCAGACAACATGACGACTGTTGCGTATATCAACCATCAGGGGGGAACAAGGAGTTCCCTGGCGATGGAAGAAGTGACCAAAATAATTCAATGGGCGGAGACTCACTCCTGCCACTTGTCTGCAATCCACATCCCAGGAGTGGAAAATTGGGAAGCGGATTTTCTGAGTCGTCAGACATTTCAGGGAGTGGGAACTCCATCCGGAAATCTTTGCCCAAATAATTCAATTGTGGGGCATTCCAGACATGGATCTGATGGCGTCTCGTCAGAACTTCAAGGTTCCTTGCTACGGGTCCAGATCCAGGGATCCCAAGGCGACTCTAGTGGATGCACTAGTAGCACCTTGGAGCTTCAACCTAGCTTATGTGTTCCCACCGTTTCCTCTCATTCCCAGGCTGGTAGCCAGGATCAAACAGGAGAGGGTATCGGTGATCTTGATAGCTCCTGCGTGGCCACGCAGGACTTGGTATGCAGATCTGGTGAATATGTCATCGGCTCCACCATGGAAGCTACCTTTGAGACAGGACCTTCTTGTTCAAGGTCCGTTCGAACACCCGAATCTGGCCTCACTCCAACTGACTGCTTGGAGATTGAACGCTTGATCTTATCAAAGCGAGGGTTCTCAGATTCTGTCATTGATACTCTTGTTCAGGCCAGAAAGCCTGTAACTAGAAAAATCTACCATAAAATATGGAAAAACATAATTTATGCTTACCTGATAAATTCCTTTCTTCTGTAGTGTGATCAGTCCACGGGTCATCATTACTTCTGGGATATTACTCCTCCCCAACAGGAAGTGCAAGAGGATTCACCCAGCAGAGCTGCATATAGCTCCTCCCCTCTACGTCACTCCCAGTCATTCGACCAAGGACCAACGAGAAAGGAAAAGCCAAGGGTGAAGTGGTGACTGGAGTATAAATTAAAAAATATTTACCTGCCTTAAAAACAGGGCGGGCCGTGGACTGATCACACTACAGAAGAAAGGAATTTATCAGGTAAGCATAAATTATGTTTTCTTCTGTTAAGTGTGATCAGTCCACGGGTCATCATTACTTCTGGGATACCAATACCAAAGCAAAAGTACACGGATGACGGGAGGGATAGGCAGGCTCTTTATACAGAAGGAACCACTGCCTGAAGAACCTTTCTCCCAAAAATAGCCTCCGATGAAGCAAAAGTGTCAAATTTGTAAAATTTGGAAAAAGTATGAAGCGAAGACCAAGTTGCAGCCTTGCAAATCTGTTCAACAGAGGCCTCATTCTTGAAGGCCCAAGTGGAAGCCACAGCTCTAGTAGAATGAGCTGTAATTCTTTCAGGAGGCTGCTGTCCAGCAGTCTCATAAGCTAAACGAATTATGCTACGAAGCCAAAAAGAAAGAGAGGTAGCGGAAGCTTTTTGACCTCTCCTCTGCCCAGAGTAAATGACAAACAGAGAAGACGTTTGTCGAAATTCCTTAGTTGCCTGTAAGTAAAATTTTAGAGCACGGACTACATCCAGGTTGTGCAGTAGACGTTCCTTCTTTGAAGAAGGATTTGGGCATAAAGAAGGAACAACAATCTCTTGATTGATATTCCTGTTAGTAACTACCTTAGGTAAGAACCCAGGTTTAGTACGCAGGACTACCTTATCCGAATGAAAAATCAAATAAGGAGAATTACAATGTAAGGCTGATAATTCAGAGACTCTTCGAGCCGAGGGAATAGCCATTAAAAATAGAACTTTCCAAGATAACAACTTTATATCAATGGAATGAAGGGGTTCAAACGGAACGCCCTGTAAAACATTAAGAACAAGGTTTAAACTCCATGGTGGAGCAACAGTTTTAAACACAGGCTTAATTCTGGCCAAAGCCTGACAAAAAGCCTGGACGTCAGGAACTTCTGACAGACGTTTGTGTAACAGAATGGACAGAGCTGAGATCTGTCCCTTTAATGAACTAGCAGATAAACCCTTTTCTAAACCTTCTTGTAGAAAAGACAATATCCTAGGAATCCTAACCTTACTCCAAGAGTAACCTTTGGATTCACACCAATATAGGTATTTACGCCATATCTTATGGTAAATCTTTCTGTTAACAGGTTTCCTAGCCTGTATTAAGGTATCAATAACTGACTCAGAAAATCCACGTCTTGATAAAATCAAGCGTTCAATTTCCAAGCAGTCAGCTTCAGAGAAGTTAGATTTTGATGTTTGAAGGGACCCTGTATCAGAAGGTCCTGTTTCAGAGGTAGAGACCAAGGTGGACAGGATGACATGTCCACCAGGTCTGCATACCAAGTCCTGCGTGGCCACGCAGGTGCTATTAGAATCACTGATGCTCTCTCTTGTTTGATTCTGGCAATCAATCGAGGAAGCAACGGGAAGGGTGGAAACACGTAAGCCATCCTGAAGTCCCAAGGTGCTGTCAGAGCATCTATCAGGACTGCTCCTGGATCCCTGGATCTGGACCCGTAACGAGGAAGCTTTGCGTTCTGTCGAGACGCCATGAGATCTATCTCTGGTTTGCCCCAACGTCAAAGTATTTGGGCAAAGACCTCCGGATGAAGTTCCCACTCCCCCGGATGAAAAGTCTGACGACTTAAAAAATCCGCCTCCCAGTTCTCCACTCCCGGGATGTGGATTGCTGACAGGTGGCAAGAGTGAGACTCTGCCCAGCAAATTATCTTTGATACTTCCATCATAGCTAGGGAGCTTCTTGTCCCTCCCTGATGGTTGATGTAAGCTACAGTCGTGATGTTGTCCGACTGAAACCTGATGAACCCCCGAGTTGTCAACTGGGGCCAAGCCAGGAGGGCATTGAGAACTGCTCTCAATTCCAGAATGTTTATTGGCAGGAGACTCTCCTCCTGACTCCATTGTCCCTGAGCCTTCAGAGAATTCCAGACGGCACCCCAACCTAGAAGGCTGGCGTCTGTTGTTACAATTGTCCAGTCTGGTCTGCTGAATGGCATCCCCCTGGACAGATGTGGCCGAGAAAGCCACCATAGAAGAGAATTTCTGGTCTCTTGATCCAGATTCAGAGAAGGGGATAAGTCTGAGTAATCCCCATTCCACTGACTTAGCATGCACAGTTGCAGTGGTCTGAGGTGTAAGCGTGCAAAGGGTACTATGTCCATTGCCGCTACCATTAAGCCGATTACCTCCATGCATTGAGCCACTGACGGGTGTTGAATGGAATGAAGGGTGCGGCAAGCACTTTGAAGTCTTGTTAGCCTGTCCTCTGTCAGGTAAATCTTCATTTCTACAGAATCTATAAGAGTCCCCAGGAAGGGAACTCTTGTGAGTGGAACGAGTGAACTTTTCTTTTCGTTCACCTTCCATCCCTGTGACCTTAGAAATGCCAGCACTAACTCTGTATGAGACTTGGCAGTTTGAAAGCTTGAAGCTTGTATCAGAATGTCGTCTAGGTATGGAGCTACCGAGATTCCCCGCGGTCTTAGTACCGCCAGAAGAGCACCCAGAATCTTTGTGAAGATTCTTGGAGCTGTAGCCAATCCGAATGGAAGAGCCACAAACTGGTAATGCCTGTCTAGGAAGGCAAACCTTAGGTACCGATAATGATCTTTGTGAATCGGTATGTGAAGGTAAGCATCTTTTAAATCTACAGTGGTCATGTATTGACCCTCTTGGATCATAGGTAAAATTGTCCGAATAGTCTCCATCTTGAACGATGGAACTCTTAGGAATTTGTTTAGGATCTTTAAGTCCAGGATTGGTCTGAAAGTTCCCTCTTTTTTGGGAACCACAAACAGATTTGAGTAAAACCCCTGTCCCTGTTCCGATCGTGGAACTGGATGGATTACTCCCATTAACAAGAGCTCTTGTACGCAGCGTAGAAACGCCTCTTTCTTTGTCTGGATTGTTGACAACCTTGACAGATGAAATCTCTCTCTTGGAGGAGAGTATTTGAAGTCCAGAAGGTATCCCTGAGATATTATCTCTAGCGCCCAGGGATCCTGAACATCTCTTGCCCAAGCCTGGGCGAAGAGAGAAAGTCTGCCCCCACTAGATCCGATCCCGGATCGGGGGCCCTCAATTCATGCTGTTTTAGGGGCAGCAGCAGGTTTCCTAGTCTGCTTGCCCTTGTTCCAGGACTGGTTAGGTTTCCAGCCTTGTCTGTAGCGAGCAACAGCTCCTTCCTGTTTTGGTGCAGAGGAAGTTGATGCTGCTCCTGCTTTGAAATTACGAAAGGAACGAAAATTAGACTGTCTAGTCTTGGCTTTGGCTTTGTCCTGAGGCAGGGCATGGCCTTTACCTCCTGTAATGTCAGCGATAATCTCTTTCAACCCGGGCCCGAATAAGGTCTGCCCTTTGAAAGGTATATTAAGCAATTTAGACTTAGAAGTAACATCAGCTGACCAGGATTTTAGCCACAGCGCCCTGCGTGCCTGAATGGCGAATCCTGAATTCTTCGCCGTAAGTTTAGTAAGATGTACTACGGCCTCCGAAATGAATGAATTAGATAGTTTAAGGACTCTAAGCCTGTCCGTAATGTCGTCCAGAGTAGCTGAACCAATGTTCTCTTCCAGAGACTCAATCCAGAATGCCGCTGCAGCCGTGATCGGCGCAATGCATGCAAGGGGTTGCAATATAAAACCTTGTTGAACAAACATTTTCTTAAGGTAACCCTCTAACTTTTTATCCATTGGATCTGAAAAAGCACAGCTATCCTCCACCGGGATAGTGGTACGCTTAGCTAAGGTAGAAACTGCTCCCTCCACCTTAGGGACCGTTTGCCATAAGTCCCTTGTGGTGGCGTCTATTGGAAACATTTTTCTAAATATCGGAGGGGGTGAGAACGGCACACCGGGTCTATCCCACTCCTTAGTAACAATTTCAGTAAGTCTCTTAGGTATAGGAAAAACCTCAGTACTCGTCGGTACCGCAAAATATTTATCCAACCTACACATTTTCTCTGGTATTGCAACTGTGTTACAATCATTCAGAGCCGCTAACACCTCCCCTAGTAATACACGGAGGTTTTCCAGTTTAAATTTAAAATTTGAAATATCTGAATCCAGTCTGTTTGGATCAGAACCGTCACCCACAGAATGAAGTTCTCCGTCCTCATGTTCTGCCACCTGTGACGCAGTGTCTGACATGGCCCTAATATTATCAGCGCACTCTGTTCTCACCCCAGAGTGATCACGCTTACCTCTTAGTTCTGGTAATTTAGCCAAAACCTCAGTCATAACAGTAGCCATATCCTGTAATGTGATTTGTAATGGCCGCCCAGATGTACTCGGCGCTACAATATCACGCACCTCCCTCTGAGCGGGAGATGTAGGTACTGACACGTGAGGCGAGTTAGTCGGCATAACTCTCCCCTCGTTGTTTGGTGAAATTTGTTCAATTTGTACAGATTGACATTTATTTAAAGTAGCATCAATACAGTTAGTACATAAATTTCTATTGGGCTCCACTTTGGCATTGCAACAAATGACACAGGTATCATCCTCTGAATCAGACATGTTTAACACACTAGCAAATAAACTTGCAACTTGGAAATACAATTCAATTAGAATAATATTAAAACGTACTGTGCCTTTAAGAAGCACAGAAGATCTATGACAGTTGAAAATTAATAAATTGAAACAGTTATAGCCTCAATCCTTGTAAACAACACAACTTTAGCAAAGGTTTAATCCCATTAGCAAAGATAACAAATTCTGAAAGCAGGAAACAAATTACAGAATAAACGTTTTTTATCTCAGTCAAACTATAATTCTCACAGCTCTGCTGAGAGAAATTACCTCCCTCAAAATAAGTTTTGAAGACCCCTGAGCTCTGTAGAGATGAACCAGATCATGCAGGGAATACAATGAGTTGCTGACTGAAATATTTGATGCATAGAAAAAGCGCCAAAAACGGCCCCTCCCCCTCACACACAGCAGTGAGGGAGAACAGAAACTGTCAGAAAAACAGATTAAGCAACTGCCAAGTGGAAAAATAGTGCCCAAACATTTATTCACACAGTACCTCAGCAAATGAAAACGATTTTACATTCCAGCAAAAACGTTAAACATAGTCTCTAGTTATTAAACAGCTTTATGTATTTCTTACAGTGTAATTCTAGTGAAGTACCATTCCCCAGAATACTGAAGTGTAAAGTATACATACATGACATTATATCGGTATGGCAGGATTTTCTCATCAATTCCATTGTCAGAAAATAAAAACTGCTACATACCTCTATGCAGATTCATCTGCCCGCTGTCCCCTGATCTGAAGTTTACCTCACTCCTCAGATGGCCGAGAACAGCAATATGATCTTAACTACTCCGGCTAAAATCATAGCAAAACTCTGGTAGATTCTTCTTCAAACTCTGCCAGAGAGGTAATAACACACTCCGGTGCTATTTTAAAATAAAAAACTTTTGATTGAAGATATAAAACTAAGTATAATCACCATAGTCCTCTCACACATCCTATCTAGTCGTTGGGTGCAAGAGAATGACTGGGAGTGACGTAGAGGGGAGGAGCTATATGCAGCTCTGCTGGGTGAATCCTCTTGCACTTCCTGTTGGGGAGGAGTAATATCCCAGAAGTAATGATGACCCGTGGACTGATCACACTTAACAGAAGAAAAATATATCTGTTGGTGTGAATCTAAAGGATTCCCATGGAACAAGATAAAAATTCCTAAGATTCTATCCTTTCTTCAAGAAGGTTTGGAGAAAGGATTATCTGCAAGTTCTTTGAAGGGACAGATTTCTGCTTTATCTGTTTTACTTCACAAAAAGCTGGCGGCTGTGCCAGATGTTCAAGCTTTTGTTCAGGCTCTGGTTAGAATCAAGCCTGTTTACAAACCTTTGACTCCCCCTTGGAGTCTTAATTTAGTTCTTTCAGTTCTTCAGGGGGTTCCGTTTGAACCCCTACATTCCGTTGATATCAAGTTATTATCTTGGAAAGTTTTGTTTTTGGTTGCTATTTCTTCTGCTAGAAGAGTTTCAGAGTTATCTGCTCTGCAGTGTTCTCCTCCTTATCTGGTGTTCCATGCAGATAAGGTGGTTTTGCGTACTAAACCTGGTTTTCTTCCGAAAGTTGTTTCTAACAAAAATATTAACCAGGAGATAGTCGTGCCTTCTTTGTGTCCGAATCCAGTTTCAAAGAAGGAACGTTTGTTGCACAATTTGGATGTAGTTCGTGCTCTAAAATTCTATTTAGAGGCTACAAAGGATTTCAGACAAACATCTTCCTTGTTTGTTGTTTATTCTGGTAAAAGGAGAGGTCAAAAAGCAACTTCTACCTCTCTCTTTTTGGCTTAAAAGCATCATCAGATTGGCTTATTAGACTGCCGGACGGCAGCCTCCTGAAAGAATCACAGCTCATTCCACTAGGGCCGTGGCTTCCACATGGGCCTTCAAGAACGAGGCTTCTGTTGATCAGATATGTAAGGCAGCGACTTGGTCTTCACTGCACACTTTTACTAAATTTTACAAATTTGATACTTTTGCTTCTTCTGAGGCTATTTTTGGGAGAAAGGTTTTGCAAGCCGTGGTGCCTTCCATCTAGGTGACCTGATTTGCTCCCTCCCATCATCCGTGTCCTAAAGCTTTGGTATTGGTTCCCACAAGTAAGGATGACGCCGTGGACCGGACACACCTATGTTGGAGAAAACAGAATTTATGTTTACCTGATAAATTACTTTCTCCAACGGTGTGTCCGGTCCACGGCCCGCCCTGGTTTTTTAATCAGGTCTGATGATTTATTTTCTCTAACTACAGTCACCACGGTATCATATGATTTCTCCTATGCAAATATTCCTCCTTTACGTCGGTCGAATGACTGGGGAAGGCGGAGCCTAGGAGGGATCATGTGACCAGCTTTGCTGGGCTCTTTGCCATTTCCTGTTGGGGAAGAGAATATCCCACAAGTAAGGATGACGCCGTGGACCGGACACACCGTTGGAGAAAGTAATTTATCAGGTAAACATAAATTCTGTTTTTCAGCCAGAAAGAAAGAGGTAGCCGTAGCTTTCTGACCCCTACGCTTTCCAGAATAAACAATGAACAATGAAGATGATTGACAGAAACCCTTAGTTGCCTGTAAGTAAAATTTTAAGGCACGGACCACGTCCAAGTTATGTAACAGACGCTCCTTCTTGGAAGGAGGATTAGGACACAATGAAGGAACAATAATTTCCTGATTAATATTCTTATTTGAAACAACCTTAAGAAGAAATCCAGGTTTGGTACGTAAAACCACCTTATCAGAATGAAAAATGAGATAAGGCTATCACACTGTAATGCTGAAAGCTCAGAAACTTGTCGAGCAGAAGAAATAGCAACCAAAAACAGAACTTTCCAAGATAATAATTTTATATCTATGGAATGTAAAGGTTCAAACAGAACCCCTTGAAGAACTCGAAGAACTAAATTCAAACTCCAGGGAGGAGTAATTGGTCAAAATACAGGCTTAATTCTGGTTAAAGCCTGACAAAAAGACTGAACATCTGGCACATCTGCCAAACGCTTGTGAAACAAAATTGACAACGCTGAAATTTGTCCCTTTAAGGAACTAGCTTATAAGCCTTTCTCAAATCCTTCTTGGAGAAAAGACAAAATCCTAGGAATCCTAAATTTATTGGTGTGAATCCAAGGGCTAGTCATGGAGTAAAGATATTTACGCCATATCTTATAATATATTTTTCTAGTGACAGGCTTTCTAGCCTGTATCAAGGTACTGATAACAGAATCATAGAATCCTCGCTTCGATAAAATCAAGCGTTCAATCTCCACGCAGTCAGCTGCAGAGAAGTTAGATTTGGATGTTGGAAAGGACCTTGAATGAGAAGGTCCTGTCTCAAAAGGAAGTTTCCACGGTGGTAGTGAAGACATGTCCACTAGATCCGCATACCAAGTCCTAAGTGGCCACGCAGGCGCTATCAGAATCACCAAAGCTCTCTCCTGTTTGATTCGAGCAATCACGTGTGGAAGGAGAGGAAACGGTGGAAACACATTAGCTAGGCTGAACAACCAAGGCATCAGTTCGGCCTGGGGATCCCTCGACCTGGGGATCCCTCGACCTGGATCCGTATCTTGGAAGCTTGGCATTCTTTCGAGATGCCATCAGATCCAATTCCGGTTTTCCCCATCGGAGAATCAAAGAGGCAAATACCTCCAGGTGGAGTTCCCACTCCCCCGGATGAAAGGACTGTCTGCTTAGAAAATCCGCTTCCCAGTTCTCTACTCCCGGTATATGGATTGCTGGCAGATGACAAAAGTGGGCCTCCACCCAACGGATTATTTTGGACACTTCTCTCATCGCCAAGGAACTCCTTGTTCCCCCCTGATGATTGATATAGGCCACAGTCGTGATGTTGTCCGACTGGAATCTGATGAATTTGGCCGAAGCCAACTGAGGCCATGCCTGCAGCGCATTGAATATTGCTCTTAGTTCCAGAATATTGATTGGAAGTAGAGACACCACCTGAGTCCAAACACCCTGAGCCTTCAGGGAATTCCATACTGCGCCACAGCCCAGAAGGCTGGCGTCTGTTGTCACTATCACCCACGAGGGTCTGCGGAAACGAGTCCCCTGGGACAGATGATCCGGCGACAACCACCAAAGAAGAGTCTCTGGTCTCTTGATCCAGATTTATCTGGGGAGATAAATTTGCATAGTCCCCAATCCACTGTCCGAGCATGCACAGCCGCTACCATTAATCCTATTACCTCCATACACTGAGCCACTGATGGCTGAGGAATGGACTGAAGTGCTCGGCAAGTATTTAAAATCTTTGATTTTCTGACCTCCGTCAGAAATATTTTCATGGCTACCGAGTCTATCAGAGTTCCCAAGAAAGAAACCCTCGTCTGTGGAACAAGTGAACTTTTCTCTATGTTCACCTTCCAGCCGTGAGTTCTCAGAAAAGACAGCACTGTGTCCGTGTGAGATTTTGTGAGTCGATATGTTTAAGCCTGGATCAGAATATCATCCAGATAAGGCGCCACCGCTATGCCTCACAGTCTGAGAACCGCCAAAAGAGACCCTAGAACCTTTGTGAAGATTCTGGGTGCTGTGGCCAACCCGAAGGGAAGTGCCACGAACTGATAATGTTTGTCCAAGAAGGCAAACCTTAGAACTGATGATGATCCTTGTGGATAGAATATCAAGGTAAGCATCCTTCAAGTCCACGGTAGTCATATATTGACCCTCCAGGATCATTGGTAAAATTGTTCGAATTGTCTCCATCTTGAATGATGGAACTCTTAGAAATGTGTTTAGACACTTGAGGTTTAAAATGAGTCTGAACGTTCCCTCTTTTTTGGGAACCACAAATAGATTTGAGTAAAACCCCTGTCCTTGTTCCAATTTTGGAACTGGACAAATTACTCCCATAGAAAAAAAAGGTCTTTTACACATGTCATGATACAATCATGTGGAGTAGTTGATACCTGGATTGGCTACTCAGCAGAGGTGGTATTGTGTTTTCAGCCTGGAAAAAGGTTAATGTGAATTGCCTGTGTGTGAAATCTGCTCAGAAGGCTGTAAGCTGAGACTTTCTTTCCCCCCCCCCCCTCAGCCTAGTGCTGTTAAATGTAACTGTAAAGGGACGCAGAACGCTCCTCCCCTTGGAGACTGATAGTGGTAGCTAAGACTTGTTTTTAGTGGCCAGACTCGTAAATTATAACCCGGGCGTTGTCTTTGACAAGACAAAGAGAATCAGATTCAAGTATGCAAGAGACAGACTTTTTAGGCAGAACTGCCCTGGGGACTCAAGCGACCATAACATCTGGAATGGCAGCTCTCCAAGTATCTAAAGGAACTTAGTATTAAGTAAGATATTGTGTGTAATTGTTTTGCATGTCCCATTTTCTTTTTAAAGAACTGTAGCTTTGCATTTGTATGTTTATTTTGAATATCTGTGTAATTTTGAACTGTGTAACCTGTGTTGATATTTTGGTTATTAAACATACAGAAAATCTAATTCTGTCTTTGGGCTCTAATATCTAAATTCACACTCCTGTTGAGACAAGGTTAAAGGCACGTTACCCAAGTATTAAACAGTGTGAGTTTTTAGGGGTTCCCAGAACTCCCCTTTAATTTAAAAGTTTTGGTGGTGGCAGCAGGGAAATTGTTAATTAGAGCAGTGTGGACAAGAATTGGGGCTAATGAGGTGTCTCTTCTAAGGTCCTTTTGCAGAGTTGCAAGGATAAGGGAACCAGCGCTGTGTGCCATTAACCCCTTCATACCCACACCCCTCTATTGTGACGCTGAGAAGGCGTGATTCGTCACAACACAGCGTAAGAACGCCTCTCTTTTTATCTGGTTTGCAGATAATTTTGAAAGATGAAATCTCCCTCTTGGGAGAAAGTCCTTGAATTCCAAATGATAACTGTGGGTCACTATTTCTAGTGCCCAGGGGTCCTGAAAATCTCTCGCCCAAGCCTGGGCAAAGAAAGAGTCTGCCCCCTACTAGATCCGGTCCAGGATCGGGGGCCACCCCTTCATGCTGTCTTAGGAGCAGCAGCAGCGGGCTTTTTGGATTGTTTACCCTTATTCCAGTTCTGGTTGGGTCTCCAGACTGACTTAGATTGGGTAAAATTCCCTTCCTGCTTTGTGGAAGAAGAGGAAGCAGGGGGTCCTCCTTTAAAGTTCCGAAAGGAATGAAAATTATTTTGTTTACCCGTCTTAACAGACTTATCCTGAGGTAGGGCATGGCCTTTACCTCCTGTAATGTCAGAAATTATTTCCTTCAATTCAGGCCCAAAAAGGGTCTTACCTTTAAAAGGAGTAGCCAACAGCTTAGTTTTTGATGAAACATCAGCAGACCAAGATTTGAGCCACAATGCTCTACGTGCTAAAATAGCAAATCCTGCATTCTTTGCCGCTAATTTAGCAATTTGAAAAGCGGCATCAGTAATAAAAGAATTAGCTATCTTGAGAGCTTTAATTCTATCTAAGATATCATCTAATGGAGTCTCAACCCTAAGAGACTCTTCTAGAGCCTCAAACCAAAAAGCTGCTGCAGTAGTTACTGGAACAATGAAAGCCGTAGGTTGTAAAAGAAACCCCTGATTAACAAATAATTTCTTCAGTAGACCCTCTAATTTCTTATCCATAGGGTCTTTGAAAGCACAACTGTCCTCAATGGGTATAGTTGTACGCTTTGCAAGGGTAGATATAGCTCCCTCTACCCTAGGGACTGTTTGCCATGAGTCCCGAATGGTATCAGATGTGGGAAACATTTTCTTAAAATTAGGAGGGGGAGAAAACGGTATACCTGGTCTATCCTATTCCTTTCTAATAATTTCAGAAATTCTCTTAGGAACCGGAAAAACATCAGTCTAAGTGGGTACCTCTAAATATTTATCCATTTTACACAATTTCTCTGGAGGAATTACAATAGGGTCACAATCATCCAGAGTCGCTAAAACCTCCCTAAGCAAGAAGCGGAGGTGTTCAAGCTTAAATTTAAAGGACATAGCGTCCGAATCTGTCTGAGGTAAAACATTCCCTGAATCTGAAATTTCTCCCTCAGACAGTAATTCCCTGATCCCCAACTCAGAACACTGTGAGGGTACATCGGAAATAGCTAATAAAGTATCTGAGGATTCAGTATTTACATTAATACCTGACCTACTGCGTTTACCCTGCAACACTGGTAATTTAGATAATACCTCTCTGTAAGGGTAGTTGACATCACTGCAGCCATCTCCTGCAGAGTAAAAGAATTAGACGCACTAGAAGTACTTGGCGTCGCTTGCGTGGGCGTTAAAGGTTGTGACACTTGGGGAGAATTGGATGGCATATACTGATTCTCTTCAGACTGAGAATCATCCTTAGGCACACTTTCTTGACCTAATATATGGTCTTTACAATGTAAGGCTCTTTCAGTACAAGAGTTACACAATGTTAGAGGGGGTTGCATAATAGCTTCTATACACACATGGAACAATGAGATTCAGATTCCTCAGTGTCAGACATGTTTGAACAGACTAGTAAGAACCAAAGAAGTCGTTTAAACACTAATTTTTGTCAAAAATAAACTTTTGAAAACGTGAAAAGAACAAGAAAAAGTAAACAAAATTTTCCAAAACTGCTCAAATAAACTTAAAGCAACTCTAAAGTTAACTTAAATACGTTGGTTTATCCAAAAATTATTGCACCCCATAAGCAAGGGAAAAAATAAGGCTCTAAAGTACTTCGATCACAAAATGTCAGTTTTACAATCAAAAATACTCTCTGCCCCTCGCCACAGCTCTGCTGTGGTGCCTACCTGCCCCCCCGGGTACTTCGAAACAGCTATCCAACACTCTGGAGCTAGTACATAGTCAGAAGCCACCGGAGTTACTGCTGCCTAGACTGAAGGAAGTGCGCATCTAAGCGTGCGAAAATAGGCCCCGCCCCTTACGATCGATACCGGAGCAGGCCCAAATCCAACCGCATGGAGAAGCGGTTTTAACACACAATGTAATAAAATCAATGTGCCCCCTCAACACATCAGTAAACAGCCAGTTTAATGCCAAAAATAAAAAAACTTTAGGAATCGTTTTATATTGTCTCTCCCATAGTGTCATGAAAGCCCATAAAATGTCAACTATCTGTAATAAAACTCCAGGGACTCCAGGAACCACTTACTGAATAATAGGATTACTGCTTACCCCATTCCCATACAGGGAAATACATGTCAGTCAATTCTGATATACCAAGTCTCCTCAGAAAATAAAAGGCTGCACATACCTTAATGCTGCTTGAAGCATGAAACCGGTCTCCACCCTGAAGATGTCTCATGGTTACCTTCAGAAGTCTTGTGGGAACCAGCATGGATCTTAGTTACAACTGCTAAGATCATCAACCTCAGGGCAGAAATCTTCTTTCATATCCCCCTGAGGAAAATAGTACTCACCGGTACCATTTAAAATAAAAAAATTCTTGATTGAATTTACTAAAACTAACACCTCACTTTACCATGTCTTCCTAGTATAACACAGGCAAAGAGAATGACTGGGGGTGGAGGGGAAGGGAGGAGCTATATATACAGCTCTGCTGTGGTGTTCTTTGCCACTTCCTGTTAGCAGGAGGATAATATCCCACAAGGAAGGATGAAATCCGTGGATACTTAGCAGCTGCTGCAGGGAAATGCAGAAGGCATATTGTATAGCTTGGGGAGATATAAAAGGTTTGTCTTTTTGCCAGCCAACTGACATTATGAAGTAGCCGGGTGGAAGCAGTGTAATACGTAGAAAAATTCTGTTATGTACACATGCAACTTAAACCATCCAAAGCACAAATTAATTCCACAACGTAACAAATTGAGAATCCCTGTACCTCGGCCCCTATCTGGGTAGCTTGGTATTGAGACTTTATAAGATCTCTGCAAACACTCAGGATGGAGAGACCATTCTCTTGGATGAAAAGATTGTCTGCTGAGGAAATCCGCTTCTCAGTTATGTTATGTACACATGCAACTTAAACCATCCAAAGCACAAATTAATTGCACAACGTAACAAATTGATTTGATATGTGCAACAAACTTTGAAAAAATGTGATATCCAATTTTTAGCTGGGTGGTGTGTAAAATCAGCCGGCTGGTGTGCCCACTAAATTGGTCCTGAGGTGAGATAACTGCAATGTATAGTAACAATACATACAAATATATCAGGTGCTATGGACCATTTTAGTGGCACAGTTAACTCTTCTCTGACCTTGACTCAGTCTAATCTAACATCAGCAACTCCTCAAAAGGTTTAAAAAATTTTTATATATATGGAATATAAAAGCAAAAACATCACAAAAAGTAAAGAACAAAAAAATATTGCCAAAATCTAGCTCCACCTTGAGGGGGAAGGGGGTATTGAACCAATTTCTTCAATTTTTTAAAGTCTGTAATGAACTGCAAAAAGCAGAAGCCGTTAAACTTCAGCCAAATTCATTTATCTTAGAGTTACAAACATGTAAATACCAAGGTTAAAAATTGAACGTTTGTTTGAACTTAAACTATTTGAATCATTTTTTTATACGAAATTTTGATAAAAATCAGGCATGCAAAGAAAATGGGCCCTGGAAGTGCCCCTAGAAAGTAGGGGTGTGGGTCTGTCCCTCATGTTTCACACAATATGTATTCCCAAACTACTCACTTAAAAAAAAAAAAATGCCCTACGCTGTTTTAAATATGGCTTCACATCCCCTGCACCAGGACTAATTACTAGCAGTTGAGTGAATCTAAACTACAAATGGTCTAAGAAAGACACTACAAAAAGTCCTGGTTCCTAGATTTTATTTTTATTTATAGATTTTTTTTTGAGAATTTTTAAACTGTTAGATATGCATGCCAACACACTGCATCCAAATGTTTCACCTGCCTGACTGTTGCGCGGCATGTCTCAGTTAATTTAAGTCTCAGATTTTCCCCTTAAATTATGGTCCAGTGGAGTCAGTAAACTAATGCAGCTCAAACATTTAACAAAAAGAAAGCCAGGTGAAAGTAGTAAGCAACTGAGAAATGCACACTACAAAGTGTGCATCACTGTTTAAATAGAAATCTAAGATGCAAATGAACTACACATGAAGCCAGGATCAATATTTAGTTTATGGTACATGCAGTAAGTCTAACAAACTTTCAGTGCTCAACAAATCTGTTTAAAAATTTGTAGCAAGTCAGTGGTATTTGTATATAGATATATGGAGAATAATAAACCAGAAAGTTAGGAGCCAGGGGTTGAATTTGAGGAGCCAGTGGAGAGTGGCTCCCTAACTCTTGGGTTGTCAAGCCCTGGACTAATTTGCACCAATTTTAGGAGCCAGACAATTGTGTACATAAATCCAATGCAAAGCAATATATTACCACTTACTAAACTATAACAATGATAATAGCAATGATAATAGCATTAACAGCCAGTTGTAAAAGTCAAGGAGAGGTGTCTCTTGCTCCAGGAAATCTTATCTTGGCTTTAAGAAATATATTTATTTATTTATTTTTTTACACGCCAGGCCCTTTGGCTGCCCACTTATTGTTGGGGTATTTGTTTACATATTCTTTGATAAATTTTAAATTCTTGTATGTAAGGAAAAAGTTTTACCCTCTCCTCAACAATTGAGGTTACTGTTAATACTACTATTTTTTAAATTTGTCTTTACTTTTCTCAGGAGAGAGCCACAAATTGTCCTAGATGTAAGGGCCTGCTGCATTCAAGTATGTGGGAACAATCTATAGCACACAATTCCCATAAGGCCCTTTTTTCCTGTTGAGCCACCAGAATGCCTTTTCACTACTTGGGGTTCATGCTTAAAAAAGTAATTACTTCATTTTTACTCATTGTATGTATGGAAAATAGCTTGGTCCTTTCCCCAACAATTGCCTTGTGGCAAGGAATAATCTCTCCACCTCTGATATCCTCCTTCCCCCGCTCCCCCCTCCTCTTCCCCATTTCCTTACCACTATGTCTTTCCCTTTATAATATTTAATAATTTTTTTACATGAAGCATAGGAGGCATTAACTCTCCTATCAAAAGGAAATCCATCCCAACACACCTTCACAGGCTTAATGCCGATATTGCCTTAGTCATCCAGGCCTCCATCAACACCGTTAATTACACATTATGCAATGCAACATATATGCTCCCAAATCCATACTTTTTTGGGAAACACTGATCCCAGGCCCTATCCTGACTATTGCACTGATAACCGGTCTGACAAAGCTAACCCCCAATTATTCTGGGAGGCTGCTAAGGCGGTTCTATGGAGGACATATATTTCATATTTAGCAAACCTAAAACACAAAATTCACTATAGATATAACACTTTACAAACTAACCTAGGTCAAGCATTTCTAAACTACTGCACATTTAAGACCCGTCCTACATTTGACAACTACATTGTTGCCAAGACGGAAAAGGATGCTTTTATTACATTTTTTACGTGAAACATAGGTATTAACTCTCCTATGAAAAGGAAACCCATCCTAACACACCTTCACAGGCTTAATGCCGATAAATTTCGAATGAAAATATTGGCCAACCGATTTAAAAAAATATCCTTTTCTCACTATTACACCCCGATCAATCGGGGATCTGTCCAAGGCAGATCATCTGTAGTCAACCTGAGAAAAGTCATCCATACTCTTAACCACTTTTGGACCCAAACTGATGATAAACGTTGCAGTGGAGATCAGGAGGGCTTCCTGCTATCTTTGGATGCAAAAAAGGCCTTTGATAGAGTGGAATGGCCTGATCTTTTTCATACTATTCAACAATTTTACTTTGAGGGTCTTTTCCTTAACTTTATTCGTAAGATCTACTATACCCCCACTGCAAGCATTATGGTTAACGGACAAAATTCTCCAAATTTCACCCTTGAAAGAGGCACCCGTCAAGGCTGCCCACTCTCCTTTACTATTCAACCTAGCCCCCAAGGCAGACAACTGTGCAATCTCATCGCAGAAACTGTAGTGTCTGCAGAAAGACCAGCCGTGACAGATTACATTTTTTTTTTTTAAATCCTGCACTTCTACCTGTCACTGTTCCGTTCACAATGTAAATATTTACTAGGTTCCTCTTTTCAATGTCTTCCCCATTCCTGAACTCCAGTGCGGTACAGGGCACCAGCACATTGCAGAAAAGGTAAGTCAGGGCTTATATGTATTCTATGAGCCAACCAATATACTTAGGAGCCAGATAGCATGTAAAAAAAAAATATAATATATAATACATAATATATATCAATTAAAATTTTTGCATAGAAAATTAGCACATCTAGGCAAGTTCCCTGCTTGCTTTTCCCCATTAAAACTCCATATACATTGTTACCAATGCACAAGAGGATTCTGGGTAAGATATGCAAAATCTTAGTTTTTTGCTTTAAATACTGTTAACACAGCAATCCCTTAACAACGAATATTAGAATACTGGGGACAGGAGGTCCACAAGTAAGCTCCAAAAGCGCTACTAGTGAGGGCTACCTTGTTAAAGTAGTGTAAATAGAGCTAAAAGAAGAAGCTGCCAATCACCATACAGTAGATAAGTACCCAAAACTTATCAGAAAAACAAATGAAATGGAAAGATTGGAGATGGCGCTTTATCTAGAAGGTCTATATACAATCCAATAAGTGTGGTAAATACTTAGAATAGAGATTGTCCCTGTATACTTAAATATAAAACTGAACAAATAGTATTATATCGGAATTGAATAGATTAAAAACAAATAAATATATGTATATACCAGTCAATATATACTAGAAAATTGTATCAGACTGTTTAAAAATCACTCATAGCATAATGTACAAAATTTCTGCAAATAAATAGATAATAAAATAGATACAATTGATAAAAAAAAATATGTAAATTCATCAGTAATTCAAAAAAATAGAAAAATAAAATATTAGGTGCAAGTAAAGTCCTTCAATCTTGATAACTTGTGCCAAAAAAAGGGGGTATATTCTCTCCCCCTGTCAGATGTGCACTTACTTGGTATAACCTCAATCAATATGAGGTAAGTATAAGGTGTTTATCAGGCACTCCCAGAGTATGGATAATAGAATAGGTGGATTTTTTGAATCATCAGATCACACAGCAGACAGAAACTTCCGGTATCACCCTCAATTCAGAGATCACGCTCCTTCCATACAGCGTATCCTAGTATCACGGATGAGGAAAGTACCGGGCTTGTTTTGTTTATTCCCCGCTCCGGTGTAATCCGGTGTTCCTGCCAGCCTGGATTTGGCACCCCGAGGGCCTCAAAGTTATAAAAAAAATGGTTTGTCTGCAGGATCTTATATATATATATATATATGACCTGTATATCCCTGGGTAATCTATAATCTGGAATATAGGGTGTTGTCACATACAGGATTTTGAATCTACTGAATCCTTATAATACACTACTGGTGACGGTAAAGGTGCTTTGGCTGGTTATTAAGGTGTCCCCTGGAAGAATTGTAATAATCTGTGTTTTGGAGCTGGCCAGTGGGATATACTCATCTAAGAAAGGCTTCTAATAGTGTGGAACATTTTAGCCTATACTACAGGGACACCTTTATACTGAACTTCTAAAATAATTATTGTTCTCTTTTGTGGATTGGGTATGGTTTATCTGTAGTCATTTTGCATACCTGAATCTATAATAGAGTTTCTTGTTAGACACCTAATTGATAATATTAATCCTCTATCACATGTTGTTTGAAGTTAGCCAGCTATTTATAATGCCTATCTGTGTATGTATCACTATTTGTAGTTATCAAAGAGTATTGTTAGCTAGTAAATTAATTTAGGACAGCAGGCTCCTACACTTTTTGGTGTTGTCTTTTCTTTTGTTAATTTTCACAGTTTGAAATCCTTGACACTAAAAGGAGGAGGGAAAAAAAAAAAAAAAAAAAAAAAAAAAAAAAAAGGAAAGAGGAAGGAGAAATTAGAAGAAGAATCTGCCTGAAGGTTGATGATTTTAGCGGTTTGTAACTAAGGTCCATTGCTGTTCTCACGCATAACTGAAGAGTATGGGAAAGACTTCAGTTGGGGGAACAGTTTTCAGATTAACTGCTATGAGGTATGTTCAGTATATTTATTTCTAGAGAGATGATAAGATCTATAAAATGCTGACAGAGCCTTGTATAATTGAGGTAAGCCTACAAATAAGGATAATATTCATGTTAATACTCATATTTCTTAGTGACAAAATGTTTACATGTTATATAGAAAGAACGTTTTTTCTAAGGGTGATAAATCGTTTTTGGGGGCCTAGTTTCCACATGGCTAGTCAGATACTCCTAGGAGTATTTTCTTAAGGCCCTCTGACATCGAGTGCATGGTGGGAGGGGCGTATTTTCGCGCTCTAGATGCACAGTTGATTTTCAGACTGAGACATCCAGCTTCCCTAAAGGAGTCCTCTGGCATCTGAGGACCACTATAGAGGACTTATTTCTTCCCTAAATCGTATTTGAGGGCAGGTAGGAGCCACAGCAGAGCTGTGGCAAGGTGTTTAACTGTTTATTAAAGTAGTTTTTTAACGTTGTTCAAATCCGGTTTGGGGCCTAAAGGGTTAATCATCCATTTGCAAGTGGGTGCAATGCTGCTTTAGTCCCTTATACACACTGTAAAAATTTTGAAGAGTTTACTACTTTTTAACACTGTTTTGCAGTTTATGTGAAAGTTTTTTTTTCTCTTAAAGGCACAGTACCGTTTTTGTTTAATTGCTGTTTCACATTTATTAAAGTGTTTTCCAAGCTTGCTGGTCTCATTACTAGTCTGTTAAACATGTCTGACATAGAGGAAACTCCTTGTTCAATATGTTTAGAAGCCATTGTGGAACCCCCTCTTAGAATGTGTACCAAATGTACTGAAATTTCTATAAAATATAAAGACCATATCATGGCATTTAAAGATTTATAACCAGAGGTTTCTCAGACTGACTAAAGGGAGGTTATGCCATCTAGCTCTCCCCACGTGTCAGAACCTATAACTCCCGCTCAAGTGACGCCAAGTACATCTACTGCGTCCAATGCGTTTTTGCCTTACAAGACATGGCGGCAGTTATGACTAATACCCACACAGAGGTATTGCCCAAACTACCAGGGTTACAAGGAAAGCAAGACAGCTCTGGGGCTAGAACAAATACAGAGCTTTCTGACGCTTTAGTAGCTATGTCTGATATACCCTCAAAATGCTCCAAAGCCGCGGCAAGGGAGTTGCTATCTGAGGGTGAGATTTCAGATTCAGGGAAGACGTTACTTCAGTCAGATTCTGAAATGACAGCCTTTAAATTTAAGCTTGAACACCTCCGCTTATTGCTCAGGGAGGTTTTAGCGACTCTGGATGACTGTGACCCCATTGTAGTTCCAGAGAAATTGTGTAAAATGGACAAATGCTCTAAGACAGCATGAAGGAGTAGCCCCCGATCCGGGACCGGATCTAGTAGGGGGCAGACTTTCTCTCTTCGCCCAGGCTTGGGCAAGAGACGTCCAGGATCCCTGGGCATTAGAGATCGTTTCCCAGAGATATCTTCTGAACTTCAAAGCTTCACCTCCAAAGGGGAGATTTCATCTCTCACAATTATCTGTAAACCAGATAAAGAGAGAGGCATTCTTACGTTGTGTTCAAGATCTGCTGGTTATGGGAGTGATCCACCCAGTTCCAAGGGAGGAACAGGGGCAGGGCTTCTATTCAAATCTGTTTACAGTTCCCAAAAAAGAGGGAACTTTCAGACCAATCTTGGATCTCAAGATCCTAAACAAATTTCTTAGGGTCCCATCCTTCAAGATGGAGACTATACGAACCATCCTCCCTATGATCCAGGAGGGTCAATATATGACTACCGTGGACTTAAAGGATGCTTATCTCCACATTCCGATTCACAGAGATCATCATCAGTTCCTCAGGTTCGCCTTCTTAGACAGGCATTACCAGTTTGTGGCTCTTCCCTTCGGGTTAGCCACGGCACCAAGAATCTTTATGAAGGTTCTAGGGTCCCTACTGGCGGTTCTAAGGCCACGGGGCATAACGGTGGCTCCTTACCTAGACGACATTCTGATACAGGCGTCGACTTTTCAAATCGCCAAGTCCCATACGGACATTGTTCTGGCCTTTCTGAGGTCTCACGGGTGGAAGGTGAACGTAGAAAAGAGTTCTCTCTCCCCTCTCACAAGAGTTTCCTTCCTAGGAACACAGATAGATTCAGTAGAAATGAAAATTTTTCTGACAGAGGTCAGGTTATCAAAGCTTTTAACTTCCTGCCGTGCTCTTCATTCCACTTCTCGGCCGTCAGTGGCTCAGTGTATTGAAGTAATCGGCCTAATGGTAGCGGCAATGGACATAGTTCCGTTTGCCCGCCTACATCTCAGACCACTGCAACTTTGCATGCTCAATCAGTGGAATGGGGACTACAAATCTTGATCAAGAGACCAGGGATTCTCTTCTCTGGTGGTTATCTCGGGTCCATCTGTCCAGGGAATGAGTTTCCGCAGGCCAGAGAGGACTATAGTGACGACAGATGCCAGCCTTCTGGGCTGGGGCGCAGTCTGGAACTCCCTGAAGGCTCAGGGTTCATTGACTCAGGAGGAAGCCCTCCTTCCGATAAACATTCTGGAACCGAGAGCGATATTCAATGCTCTTCAGGCTTGGCCTCAACTAGCTGCGGTCAGGTTCATCAGATTTCAGTCGGACAATATCACGACTGTAGCCTATATAAACCATCAGGGGGGAACAAGAAGCCCCCTGGCAATGTTGGAGGTTTCAAAGATAATTCTATGGGCAGAGGTTCACTCTTGCCATCTCTCAGCTATCCATATCCCAGGAGTAGAGAACTGGGAGGCAGATTTTCTAAGTCGGCAGACTTTTCACCCGGGGGAGTGGGAGCTCCATCCGGAGGTATTTGCCCAGCTGATTCAACTATGGGGCAAACCAGAACTGGATCTGATGGCGTCTCGTCAGAACGCCAAGCTTCCTTGTTACGGGTCCAGGTCAAGGGATCCCCAGGCAGCGCTGATAGATGCTCTAGCAGTGCCCTGGTCCTTCAACCTGGCTTATGTGTTCCCACCATTTCCTCTCCTCCCTCGTCTGATTGCCAAGATCAAGCAGGAGAGAGCTTCTGTGATTTTGATAGCACCTGAATGGCCACGCAGAACATGTCATCCTTTCCACCATGGACTCTGCCGCTGAGGCAGGACCTTCTACTCCAAGGTCCATTCAAACATCCAAATCTAATTTCTCTGCAGCTGACTGCTTGGAGATTGAACGCTTGATTTTATCAAAACGTGGTTTCTCCGAGCCGGTCATTGATACCTTAATTCAGGCTCGAAAGCCTGTCACCAGGAAAATCTATCATAAGATATGGTGTAAATATCTTCATTGGTGTGAATCCAAGGGTTACTCATGGAGTAAAGTCAGGATTCCTAGGATATTATCCTTTCTCCAAGAAGGATTGGAGAAGGGATTGTCAGCTAGTTCCTTAAAGGGACATATTTCTGCTCTGTCTATTCTTCTGCACAAGCGTCTGGCAGATGTTCCAGACGTTCAGGCGTTTTGTCAGGCTTTAGTTAGAATCAAGCCTGTGTTTAAACCTGTTGCTCCACCATGGAGTTTAAATTTAGTTCTTAAAGTTCTCCAAGGGGTTTCAGAGTTATCTGCCTTACAGTGTGATTCCCCTTATCTGATCTTCCATGCAGATAAGGTAGTTTTGAGTACTAAACCTGGGTATATCAATCAGGAGATTGTTTTTCCGTCACTGTGTCCTAATCCTTCTTCAAAGAAGGAACCTCTATTACACAATCTTGACGTGGTTCGTGCTTTAAAGTTTTATTTACAAGCTACTAAGGATTTTCGTCAAACATCTGCTTTGTTTGTAGTCTACTCTGGACAGAGGAGAGGCCAAAAGGCTTCGGCATCTTCTCTTTCTTTTTGGCTGAGAAGCATAATCCGTTTATCTTATGAGACTGCTGGCCAGCAGCCTCCTGAAAGAATTACAGCTCATTCCACTAGAGCGGTAGCTTCCACATGGGCTTTTAAAAATGAGGCCTCTGTTGAACAGATTTGTAAGGCGGCGACTTGGTCTTCGCTTCATACTTTTTCTAAATTCTATAAATTTGATACTTTTGCTTCCTCGGAGGCTATTTTTGGGAGAAAGGTCTTGCAGGCAGTGGTGCCTTCCGTTTAAGTACCTGCCTTGTCCCTCCCTTCATCCGTGTCCTAAAGCTTTGGTATTGGTATCCCACAAGTAATGGATGAACCCGTGGACTGGATACACCTTACAAGAGAAAACAAAATTTATGCTTACCTGATAAATTTATTTCTCTTGTGGTGTATCCAGTCCACAGCCCGCCCTGTCAGTTTAAGGTAGGTGTTTTTTTTTATTTTTAAAACTACAGTCACCACTGCAACCTATAGTTTCTCATTTTTTCTTGCTAGTCTTCGGTCGAATGACTGGGGGTGGCAGTTAGGGGAGGAGCTATATAGACAGCTCTGCTGTGGGTGTCCTCTTGCAACTTCCTGTTGGGAAGGAGAATATCCCACAAGTAATGGATGAACCCGTGGACTGGATACACCACAAGAGAAAGAAATTTATCAGGTAAGCATAAATTTTGTTTTTTTTGGGTTAATGGAAAAATTCGTCATGCAGGTGAAAAAGAACTCACCCATAATGCCTGCCAAACTTAAAGATAAAAAACATAAGGTAGTGGACTTAAGTTCAGACTATTGTAGAAACCATGGTTAACTCTCTTGATACTCAATCATTGGTAACTCAACTGAGTCAGGTGTTTACTCCTCAATTTGAAGCTATAAAAAAAAAAAAAAAAAAAAAAAAAAGATCTTTCAAGTATTGTCTCTAGGCTAGATTCTCTCTCAGGAGAAGTCAAACAATTTGCAGCTAGGATGTCAGAGGCAGAGACGAGGATCTCTGACTTAGAGGATCAGGTTATTTACAAGAGAGTACAGTTGCTAGTCAGGAATCCAAAATACATAACTTACAAGCCCGATTAGAGGAATTAGAAGATCCATCTAGGCGTAACAATATTCGCCTAGTTGGTCTTCCTAAAACATCTGAGTATGACAATCTATTGAATTTTACATCTATACTTCTACCGCAAATGCTAGGGTTTCCCCCTCATCAACTTCCACTTTCAATAGAGAGAGCCCACAGAGTGGGCCCAAGGAAAATTGAGGACGGAACAACTAGAAGTAGGATTTGTATTTTCAAGCTCCTCAAATTCCAAGACAAGATTGAAATGCATAAATTGTACAAAAAATTAGATACCTTTACTATAGCAAGTAAAAAAATCCAGTTATTTCAAGATTTTTCAAATGAGACAAACATGAAAAGAAAGATCATGGCGCCATACTGTACACAAATGATAAATAAGGGAATTAATGCACGCATGTTTTACCCAGCCAGAATTATAGTGGAAAAAGATGGTAATAGATTAGTTTTGAACACTGCTGATGAGGCAAAGAGATATTTGTCTGAAAATTCGTAACCGAGTTAGAATTTGTCTTAATTTTTCTTTTTAATATTCTAAACCCAGAGCTCAGATGAGTCATATGGGTGCTTTAGGGGAAAAGCAATGTAAGATGCTTGTGCCTATTACAATCCAGGCTGTTGAATACCATGTTCGCATGTTAGTACATTTGTTTTGTTTTTTTAGTAATTTTAAGTTGGTTTTTTTCCCTTTGCCCCTCTCTATCTCTCCCTCTATCTCTCTGGTTTAGGAGCTCTCCCCACCCTCAAATGATAGCCTTATCCCATTTTAATGTCAATTAATAAGGGGGAACTAAATATCTTGTCCTGCAACATTGGGGGAGTTACCTCACCAAAAAAACGTAAATTAATAACTAAAAAATACCTAAAAGCTTCAGAAATCCCCAAATTAAGATCTAGATGGGTGGGGGAGGTATTAGGGACTCCGTGTCGTGGTAGGAAGTCAGGCGTTGCAATACTAATTAATAAAAATTTATCCTATAAAAACAGAATTTATGCTTACCTGATAAATTACTTTCTCTTACGGTGTATCCAGTCCAAGGATTCATCCTTACTTGTGGGATATTCTCAATCCCTACAGGAAGTGGCAAAGAGAGCACACAGCAGAGCTGTCCATATAGCTCCCCTCAGGCTCCGCCCCCTCCAGTCATTCGACCGACTGTTAGGAGAAAACCTCTCTCCCAAAAATAGCCTCCGAAGAAGCATAAGTATCGAATTTGTAAAATTTGGCAAATGTATGCAGTGAAGACCAAGTCGCTGCCTTACAAATCTGTTGAACAGAAGCCTCATTCTTGAAAGCCCATGTGGAAGCCACAGCTCTAGTGGAATGAGCTGCAATTCGTTCAGGAGGCTGCTGTCCAGCAGTCTCATAAGCCAATCGGATGATGCTTTTCAGCCAGAAGGAAAGAGAGGTAGCAGTCGCTTTCTGACCTCTCCTTTTACCAGAATAGACAACAAACAAGGATGATGTTTGTCTGAAATCTTTAGTTGCCTTTAAATAGAATTTTAAAGCACAAACCACATCAAGATTGTGTAACAGTCGTTCCTTCTTAGAAACTGGATTAGGACACAGAGAAGGAACAATGATTTCCTGGTTAATATTCTTATTAGAAACCACTTTTGGAAGGAAACCAGGTTTGGTACGCAAAACAACCTTATCTGCATGGAACACCAGATAGGGTGAATTACACTGCAAAGCAGACAATTCAGAAACTCTTCGAGCAGAAGAAATAGCTACCAAAAACAAAACTTTCCAAGATAATAACTTAATATCTATGGAATGAAAAGGTTCAAACGGAACCCCTTGAAGAACTGAAAGAACCAAATTTAGACTCCATGGAGGAGCCACAGGTTTGTAGACAGGCTTGATTCTAACTAGGGCCTGTGCAAACGCCTGAATGTCTGGTACAGCTGCCAGACGCTTGTGTAACAGGATAGACAGAGCAGATATCTGTCCCTTTAAGGAACTAGCTGACAAACCTTTCTCCAATCCTTCTTGGAGAAAGGACAATATCCTTGGAATCCTAACCTTACTCCACGAGTAACCCTTGGATTCGCACCAACAAAGATATTTCCGCCATATCTTATGGTAAATTTTCCTGGTGACAGGCTTTCTGGCCTGGATCAGAGTATCTATAACTGATTCAGAGAACCCACGCTTAGCTAGAATTAAGCGTTCAATTTCCAAGCAGTCAGTTGAGAAACTAGATTTGGATGCTTGAATGGACCTTGAATTAGAAGATCCTGCCTCAATGGCAGTTTCCATGGTGGAACCGATGACATGTCCACTAGGTCTGCATACCAAGTCCTGCGTGGCCACGCAGGCGCTATCAGAATTACCGAAGCCTTCTCCTGTTTGATTCTGGCTACCAGCCGAGGGAGAAGAGGAAACGGTGGAAAGACATAAGCTAGACTGAATGACCAAGGCGCTACTAAAGCATCCATCAATGCCGCCTTGGGATCCCTGGATCTGGATCCGTAAAGGGGAAGTTTGGTGTTCTGAAGGGACGCCATCAGATCCAATTCTGGAATGCCCCATAGCTGGGTCAGCTGAGCAAAAACCTCCGGATGGAGTTCCCACTCCCCCGGATGGAAAGTCTGACGACTCAGAAAATCCGCCTCCCAGTTGTCTACTCCTGGGATGTGAATTGCTGATAGATGGCAGGAGTGATCCTCCGCCCATTTGATGATCTTGGTTACTTCCTTCATCGCTAGGGAACTCTTTGTTCCTCCCTGATGATTGATGTATGCTACAGTCGTGATGTTGTCCGACTGAAATCTGATGAATTTGGCCTCCGCTAGTTGAGGCCATGCCTGGAGGGTATTGAAAATCGCTCTCAGTTCCAAAATGTTTATTGGGAGAAGAGATTCTTCCCAAGACCATAGACCCTGAGCTTTCAGGGAGTCCCAGACTGCACCCCAGCCTAACAGACTGGCATCGGTCGTGACAATGATCCACTCCGGTCTGCGGAAACTCATTCCCTGAGACAGGTGATCCTGAGACAACCACCAGAGAAGAAAGTCTCTGGTTTTCTGGTCCATTTGTATTTGAGGAGACAAATCTGCATAATCCCCATTCCAATGTTTGAGCATGCACAGCTGCAGTGGTCTTAGATGAATTCGGGTAAAAGGGACTACGTCCATTGACGCAACCATTAAACCGATTACCTCCATACACTGAGCCACAGAAGGCCGAGGAATGGAATGAAGAACTCGGCAAGTATTCAAAAGTTTTGACTTCCTGACCTTTTTCAGAAAGATTTTCATTTCTACCGAGTCTATTAGTGTTCCCAGGAAGGGAACCCTTGTGAGCGGGGACAGAGAACTTTTTTCGACGTTCACCTTCCACCCGTGAGACCTTAGAAAGGCCAGAACAATGTCCGTATGAGCCTTGGCTCTGTGAAAAGATGACGCCTGTATTAAGATGTCGTCTAGGTAAGGTGCTATTGCAATGCCCCGCAGTCTTAGAACCGCTAGAAGGGACCCTAGCACCTTTGTGAAAATTCTGGGAGCGGTGGCCAACCCGAAAGGAAGGGCCACAAACTGGTAATGCATGTCCAGAAAGGCGAACCTTAGGAACTGATGATGATCTTTGTGGATAGGAATATGTAGGTACGCATGCTTTAGATCCACGGTAGTCATATATTGACCTTCCTGGATCATCGGCAAGATTGTCCGAATGGTTTCCATTTTGAAAGATGGAACTCCGAGGAATTTGTTTAAAATTTTTAGATCCAGGATTGGCCTGAAAGTTCCCTCCTTTTTGTGAACTACAAACAGGTTTGAGTAAAATCCCAGTCCTTGTTCTGCAATTGGAACTGGGTGTATCACTCCCATCTTTAGAAGATCTTCTACACAGCGTAAGAACACCTGCTTCTTTGTCTGGTCTGAAGACAAACGAGAAATGTGGAACCTTCCCCTTGGGGGAGAGTCCTTGAATTCTAGAAGATACCCCTGAGCCACAATTTCTAATGCCCAGGGATCTGGAACATCTCTTGCCCAAGCATGAGCAAAGAGAGAAAGTCTGCCCCCTACTAGATCCGCTCCCGGATCGGGGGCTACCCCTTCATGCTGTCTTGGTAGCAGCCGCAGGCTTCTTGGCCTGTTTACCCTTATTCTAGCCCTGCAAGGGTTTCCAGGTTGCTTTGGGCTGTGAAGCGTTACCCTCTTGCTTTGCGGCAGCAGAGGTTGAAGCAGGTCCGCTCCTTAAGTTGCGAAAGGAGCGAAAATTAGCCTTGTTTTTGGCCTTAAACGGTCTATCCTGCGGGAGGGCATGGCCCTTCCCTCCCAGTGATATCCGCGATAAATTCTTTCAACTCGGGACCAAAAAGGGTCTTTCCCTTGAAAGGAATGTTTAGTAACTTTGTCTTGGACGACACGTCAGCCGACCATGATTTGAGCCAAAGCGATCTTCTCGCCATAATGGCAAAACCTGAATTTTTCGCCGCTAACTTAGCCAATTGGAAAGCTTTAGAGCATGAATTCTATCCATGACTTCGTCATATGAAGTCTCCCTCTGGAGCGACTCCTCCAGCGCCTCAAACCAAAAAGCCGCTGCAGTAGTTACAGGAATAATGCAGGCAATTGGCTGAAGAAGGAAACCTTGCTGAACAAACATTTTTTTCAGCAAACCTTCCAATTTTTTATCCATAGGGTCTTTAAAAACACAACTGTCTTCTATTGGTATAGTTGTACGCTTAGCAAGTGTTGAAACAGCTCCCTCTACCTTAGGGACCGTCTGCCACGCGTCCCGCCTGGGGTCATTTATGGGGAACATTTTCTTAAAGATAGGAGGGGGAATAAAAAGGTACACCTGGTCTCTCCCACTCCCTAGTCACAATATCCGCCACCCTCTTCGGGATCGGAAACACATCAGTGTATACAGGGACCTCTAAAAACCTGTCCATTTTACACAATTTTTCTGGGACCACCATGGGGTCACAATCATCCAGCGTAGCTAAAACCTCCTAAAGCAGGACGCGGAGGTGTTCCAGCTTAAATTTAAACGCTAAGGAATCTGACTGAGAAACTTTTCCTGTGTCAGAAATTTCTCCCTCGGACAGACCATCCCTCACTGCCACTTCAGAGTGTTGTGAGGGTACAATAGATAAATCATCCAAAGCTTCTGATTGCTCATCCTCTGTTCTTAAAACTGAGCTATCACGCTTCTTTGGAAAAACTGGCAGTTTGGATAGAAATGCAGCAAGGGAATTATCCATGACTGTTGCTAATTGCTGTAAAGTAATAGGGCACAATGCGCTAGATGTACTAGGCAACGCTTGCGCGGGCGTAACTGGTGTCGACACATGGGGAGAGGAAGGAGGACTATCCTTATTACCTTCCGTCAAAGAATCATCTTGGGCTACATTTTTAAGTGTCACTGCATGGTCATTAAAATGTTTAGATACCTTAGCACACTTTAAACACAAATGCAATGGGGGTACCGCCATGGCTTTTAAACACATAGAACAAGGTCTATCTGTAGGCTCAGACATGTTAGACAGACTTAGACTGCACTCAAATACAGAAAAATAAAATTTTTGAAAAAACGGTACTGTGCCTTTAAATAATAAAAAGCACACACTTTTTTTTACCAAATCTCAAAAAAAACATCCAATCTTTATGACACTTGCACCATATGATCCTAATGCTTTGAAATGATTGCACACCAAGTTTCAAGACAATTAACCCCTTATTGCCCAAACCGGAGCAAATTGAAGAAGGCCACCGGTTTAACACACTACAGCACTATGCCACAGTCTCTGCTGTGGCCCTACCTTCCTTAGGGATTAGTTTTGGAACGAAAATAAGCCTCCCTGTAGTCCTCCTGTAATCTCTGGACTCTACCCTAGGTATATCCCCCCCAATGGGCAACAAAGACTTCCCAAAGAGTAATGACACAGCCCCTTTTCGTTTCTGGAGATCTCGGGGTGTTAGGTCTGTGGGCGAACTTTTGGACCCCTTGTCACACGGTCAGGACCTTTCAAGACCTAAAAAAAACCAGTATAACTTACCAAACACGCAATTCTATGCCTATCTTCAGGCCAGGCATTACATCAATACTCTAATGACCCAACACAAAGGTTTCTGGGAGCTTTCTCCTTTTGCTCATATACATGTTGCATATAGAATGGAAAGCTTCTCCTTATCCCCCCCATATATCACCTTCTCACAACGCACGCTTCCAAGAGTGTAATGGAAAATATTCTGACTAGATTACAGAGGGAGGATTTACGGGATTTTTCTAAGGATATATATAAGTTTAGAGAGAACCAAAGCAGCTAGCATAGCAGTCTCTATTAGAGAAATGCAGACTAGAATGATAAATAAGGACAACATTACCCATGCACGCAGATATCACTGGAACCAAGCACTCCCGAATCAATGTATCAAATCAATGTATCAAATGCTCAGTACCAGTGCCTACACACACTACTTTTATGATTGTCCACATATCAAACAATTTTGGCAACACCTACAACACTGGGTTAAAATTACTTTTAAAAGTTGATGTCCTCTGTGATCCAAACACAATATTCCTATTCTCATGGGACACAAAACATAGGCCACTATACCCTATGCTCACGCTTACTACTTTACTAGCACGGCAATGTATCTTAACACTATGGATTTAAAAAAAAAAAAAAAAAACACCCACAATGGCCTCCCCTTTTCATAATCCACAGAACGGACTTGAACTCACTATATTATAAAAATTGTGACTCGGGCCGGACCCATGTTAAAGTTAACTTATGTTCTTTTGTTTTACTTGGAAATCACATGGACTTGATATCACACTGAACGCTGTATGCCATAATTACCTCCACTCTGATCCGCATACTTTGACACTATAAAAAAAATCTATTACAGAATATTGAAACAAATAAGTTAATCTAGCATTCTAGGTTATCCTCCATTGTATACTACTGTATGAAAAACATTTTTGTAAAATCTATTTTTTTCCATGCGATTCCTGATTAAAAAAAAAAAAAAAAAAGGAAAGAAATATAAGCTATAGTTTGGCAAATGTTTCAAAATCTCAGAGAACTACAAAACAATGGCTTCAAAAGGGGAGTTTAATTGTTCTATTTTAATTGCAGTTTCAGAAATGTTCATCTCTCTCTCTCTGGAATCGCCTAAACAAATTTGGCAATTTAGAGGTATACTGTTAAATTTATGCCGGTCATGTCAAAGCCTGAAAACAAGGTGTGAAGAATTTGCACTGATGGAGTTTAGCCAAAGCAAAACATACTGTAGCAATGTTCTTCAAAATGTAGCATGGGCATTTATTACATGGGGTAAAGCTTTAGTGTGTGTGTGTGTAGGGGGTGTTTCTATACAATCTACTCGTCCAAGGAATAAATGCACAAGCTTAAAGGGACACTGAACCCAATTTTTTTCTTTCGTGATTCAGATAGAGCATGCCATTTTAAGCAACATTCTAATTTACTCCTAATATCAATTTTTCTTAGTTCTCTTGCCATCTTTATTTGAAAAATAAGGCATCTAAGCTTTTTTTTTTTTGTTTAGAACTCTGGAGAGTACTTTTTTATTGGTGGATGCATTTATCCACCAATCAGCAAGGACAACCCAGGTTGTTCACCAAAAATAGGCCACCATTTAAACTTACACTTGCATTTCAAATAAAGATACCAAGAGAATGAAGAAAATGTGATAAGAGTAAATTAGAAAGTTGATTAAAAACAGAATTTATGCTTACCTGATAAATTACTTTCTCCAACGGTGTGTCCGGTCCACGGCGTCATCCATTACTTGTGGGAAATATTCTCCCCCACAGGGAAAGGCAAGGAGAGCACACAGCAAGAGCTGTCCATATAGCTCCCCCTCTGGCTCCGCTCCCCAGTCATTCGACCGACGGTTAGGAGAAAAAGGAGAAGCTATAGGGTGCCGTAGTGACTAGTGTATAAAGAAAAAAAATTTCAACCTGATTAGGAAAACCAGGGCGGGCCGTGGACCGGACACACCGTTGGAGAAAGTAATTTATCAGGTAAGCATAAATTCTGTTTTCTCCAACATTGGTGTGTCCGGTCCACGGCGTCATCCATTACGAAAGCTTTAGGACACGGATGAAGGGAGGGAGCAAATCAGGTTACCTAAATGGAAGGCACCACGGCTTGCAAAACCTCCCAAAAATAGCCTCCGAAGAAGCATAAGTATCAAATTTGTAGAATTTGGCAAAAGTGTGCAGAGAAGACCAAGTCGCTGCCTTACATATCTGATCAACAGAAGCCTCGTTCTTGTAGGCCCATGTGGAAGCCACAGCCCTAGTAGAGTGAGCTGTGATTCGTTCAGGAGGCTGCCGTCCGGCAGTCTCATAAGCCAATCGGATAATGCTTTTCAGCCAGAAAGAGAGGTAGCAGTAGCTTTTTGACCTCTCCTCTTACCAGAGTAAACGACAAACAAAGATGAGGTTTGTCTAAAATCTTTTGTTGCTTCTAAATAGAACTTTAAAGCACGAACTACATCTAAATTGTGTAACAAACGTTCCTTCTTTGAAACTGGATTTGGACACAGAGAAGGAACAACTATTTCCTGGTTAATATTCTTGTTGGAAACAACTTTTGGAAGAAAACCAGGCTTAGTACGCAAAACAACCTTATCTGAATGGAAAACCAGATAGGGTGGATTACACTGCAAAGCAGATAATTCAGAAACTCTTCTAGCAGAAGAAATAGCAACCAAAAACAGAACTTTCCAAGATAGTAACTTAATATCTATGGAATGTAAAGGTTCAAACGGAACCCCTTGAAGAACTGAAAACTACATTTAGACTCCAAGGAGGAGTCATGGGTCTGTAAACAGGCTTGATTCTGACCAAAGCCTGAACAAAAGCTTGTACATCTGGCACAGCTGCCAGTCGTTTGTGTAACAAGACAGATAAAGCAGAAATCTGTCCCTTTAAAGAACTCGCTGACAACCCTTTATCCAAACCTTCTTGGAGAAAGGAGAGAATCTTTGGAATTTTAATCTTACTCCAGGAGAATCCCTTGGATTCACACCAACAGATATATTTTTTCCATATTTTATGGTAAATCTTTCTAGTCACAGGTTTTCTGGCTTGGACCAGAGTATCTATCACCGAATTTGAAAATCCACGCTTGGATAAAATCAAGCGTTCAATTTCCAAGCAGTCAGCTGCAGAGAAACTAGATGTTTGAATGGACCTTGTACTAGAAGATCCTGTCTCAAAGGTAGCTTCCATGGTGGAGCCGATGACATATTCACCAGGTCTGCATACCAAGTCCTGCATGGCCACGCAGGAGCTATCAGAATCACCGAGGCCTTCTCCTGTTTGATCCTGGCTATGACCCTGGGAAGGAGAGGAAACGGTGGAAACACATACGCTAGGTTGAACGACCAAGGCGCCACTAAGGCATACACTAGAGTCGCCTTGGGATCCCTGGATCTGGACCCGTAACAAGGAATCTTGAAGTTCTGACGGGACGCCATCAGATGCCCCATAATTGGGTTAACTGGGCAAAGACCTCCGGGTGGAGTGCCCACTCCCCCGGATGGAAAGTCTGACGACTCAAATAGTCCGCCTCCCAGTTGTCTACTCCTGGGATGTGAATTGCAGATAGATGGCAGGAGTGATCCTCCGCCCATTTGATGATCTTGGACACCTCGCTCATCGCCAAGGAACTCTTTGTTCCCCCCTGATGATTGATGTACGCAACAGTAGTTATGTTGTCCGACTGAAACCTTATGAACCTGGCTTCCGCTAGTTGAGGCCAAGCCAGGAGCGCATTGAATATTGCTCTTAGTTCCAAAATGTTTATCGGGAGGAGAGACTCTTCTCGAGACCATAGACCCTGAGCTTTCAGAGAGCACCAGACCGCGCCCCAACCCAAGAGGCTGGCGTCGGTCGTGACAATGACCCACTCCGGTCTGCGGAAACTCATTCCCTGAGACAGGTGATCCTGGGTCAACCACCAGAGAAGTGAGTCCCTGGTTACCTGGTCTACTTGAATTTGGGGAGACAAGTCTGTATAGTCCCCATTCCACTGATTGAGCATGCACAGCTGTAATGGTCTTAGATGAATTCGAGCAAAAGGAACCACGTCCATTGATGCGACCATTAGTCCTATTACTTCCATGCACTGAGCTATGGAGGGTTGAGGAATAGAATGAAGAACTCGACAAGCGTTTAGAAGCTTTAACTTTCTGACTTCTGTCAGGAAGATCTTCATTTCCACAGAATCTATTATTGTTCCCAGAAAAGGAACCCTTGTGGACGGTGACAGTGAACTCTTTTCTATGTTCTGAGAAAAGCCAACACAATGTCCGTGTGGGCCCTTGCTTTGGAAAGAGACGACGCTTGGATTAGGATGTCGTCTAGATAAGGTGCTACAGCGATGCCCCTCGGCCTTAGGACCGCTAGAAGGGACCCTAGCACCTTTGTGAAAATTCTGGGAGCGGTGGCTAAACCGAATGGAAGAGCCACGAACTGGTAATGTTTGTCCAGAAAAGCGAACCTCAGGAACTGATGATGAGTTTTGTGGATTGTGATATGCATCCTTTAGATCCACGGTAGTCAAATATTGACCCTGCTGGATTGTCGGCAAGATTGTCCGAATGGTTTCCATTTTGAAGGATGGAACTCTGAGGAACTTGTTTAATATCTTTAAATCCAGAATTGGCCTGAAAGTTCCCTCTTTTTTTGGGAACCACAAACAGGTTTGAGTAAAAAACAGAATTTATGTTTACCTGATAAATTACTTTCTCCAACGGTGTGTCCGGTCCACGGCGTCATCCTTACTTGTGGGATATTCTCTTCCCCAACAGGAAATGGCAAAGAGCCCAGCAAAGCTGGTCACATGATCCCTCCTAGGCTCCGCCTACCCCAGTCATTCGACCGACGTTAAGGAGGAATATTTGCATAGGAGAAACCATATGATACCGTGGTGACTGTAGTTAAAGAAAATAAATTATCAGACCTGATTAAAAAACCAGGGCGGGCCGTGGACCGGACACACCGTTGGAGAAAGTAATTTATCAGGTAAACATAAATTCTGTTTTCTACAACATAGGTGTGTCCGGTCCACGGCGTCATCCTTACTTGTGGGAACCAATACCAAAGCTTTAGGACACGGATGAAGGGAGGGAGCAAATCAGGTCACCTAAATGGAAGGCACCACGGCTTGCAAAACCTTTCTCCCAAAAATAGCCTCAGAAGAAGCAAAAGTATCAAACTTGTAAAATTTGGTAAAAGTGTGCAGTGAAGACCAAGTCGCTGCCCTACATATCTGATCAACAGAAGCCTCGTTCTTGAAGGCCCATGTGGAAGCCACAGCCCTAGTGGAATGAGCTGTGATTCTTTCAGGAGGCTGCCGTCCGGCAGTCTCGTAAGCCAATCTGATGATGCTTTTAATCCAAAAAGAGAGAGAGGTAGAAGTTGCTTTTTGACCTCTCCTTTTACCAGAATAAACAACAAACAAGGAAGATGTTTGTCTAAAATCCTTTGTAGCATCTAAATAGAATTTTAGAGCGCGAACAACATCCAAATTGTGCAACAAACGTTCCTTCTTCGAAACTGGTTTCGGACACAAAGAAGGCACGACTATCTCCTGGTTAATGTTTTTGTTAGAAACAACTTTTGGAAGAAAACCAGGTTTAGTACGTAAAACCACCTTATCTGCATGGAACACCAGATAAGGAGGAGAACACTGCAGAGCAGATAATTCTGAAACTCTTCTGGCAGAAGAAATTGCAACCAAAAACAAAACTTTCCAAGATAATAACTTAATATCAACGGAATGTAAGGGTTCAAACGGAACCCCCTGAAGAACTGAAAGAACTAAGTTGAGACTCCAAGGAGGAGTCAAAGGTTTGTAAACAGGCTTGATTCTAACCAGAGCCTGAACAAAGGCTTGAACATCTGGCACAGCTGCCAGCTTTTTGTGGAGTAACACAGACAAGGCAGAAATCTGTCCCTTCAAGGAACTTGCAGATAATCCTTTCTCCAATCCTTCTTGAAGAAAGGATAGAATCTTAGGAATCTTTACCTTGTCCCAAGGGAATCCTTTAGATTCACACCAACAGATATATTTTTTCCATATTTTGTGGTAAATTTTTCTAGTTACAGGCTTTCTGGCCTGAACAAGAGTATCAATAACAGAATCTGAGAACCCACGTTTTGATAAGATCAAGCGTTCAATCTCCAAGCAGTCAGCTGGAGTGAGACCAGATTTGGATGTTCGAACGGACCTTGAACAAGAAGGTCTCGTCTCAAAGGTAGCTTCCATGGTGGAGCCGATGACATATTCACCAGATCTGCATACCAAGTCCTGCGTGGCCACGCAGGAGCTATCAAGATCACCGACGCCCTCTCCTGATGGATCCTGGCTATCAGCCTGGGGATGAGAGGAAACGGCGGGAATACATAAGCTAGTTTGAAGGTCCAAGGTGCTACTAGTGCATCTACTAGAGTCGCCTTGGGATCCCTGGATCTGGACCCGTAGCAAGGAACCTTGAAGTTCTGACGAGAGGCCATCAGATCCATGTCTGGAATGCCCCACAGTTGAGTAATTTGGGCAAAGAGTTCCGGATGGAGTTCCCACTCCCCCGGATGTAATGTCTGACGACTCAGAAAATCCGCTTCCCAATTTTCCACTCCTGGGATGTGGATTGCAGACAGGTGGCAGGAGTGAGTCTCCGCCCATTGAATGATTTTGGTCACTTCTTCCATCGCCAGGGAACTCCTTCTTCCCCCCTGATGGTTGATGTACGCAACAGTCGTCATGTTGTCTGATTGAAACCGTATGAACTTGGCCTTTGCTAGCTGAGGCCAAGCCTTGAGAGCATTGAATATCGCTCTCAGTTCCAGAATATTTATCGGTAGAAGAGATTCTTCCCGAGACCAAAGACCCTGAGCTTTCAGGGATCCCCAGACCGCGCCCCAGCCCATCAGACTGGCGTCGGTCGTGACAATGACCCACTCTGGTCTGCGGAAGGTCATCCCTTGTGACAGATTGTCCAGGGACAGCCACCAACGGAGTGAGTCTCTGGTCCTCTGATTTACTTGTATCTTCGGAGACAAGTCTGTATAGTCCCCATTCCACTGACTGAGCATGCACAGTTGCAATGGTCTTAGATGAATGCGCGCAAAAGGAACTATGTCCATTGCCGCTACCATCAAACCTATTACTTCCATGCACTGCGCTATGGAAGGAAGAGGAACGGAATGAAGTGTTTGACAAGAGTTTAGAAGTTTTGTTTTTCTGGCCTCTGTCAGAAAAATCCTCATTTCTAAGGAGTCTATTATTGTTCCCAAGAAGGGAACCCTTGTTGACGGGGATAGAGAACTCTTTTCCACGTTCACTTTCCATCCGTGAGATCTGAGAAAGGCCAGGACTATGTCCGTGTGAGCCTTTGCTTGAGGAAGGGACGACGCTTGAATCAGAATGTCGTCCAAGTAAGGTACTACTGCAATGCCCCTTGGTCTTAGCACCGCTAGAAGGGACCCTAGTACCTTTGTGAAAATCCTTGGAGCAGTGGCTAATCCGAAAGGAAGCGCCACGAACTGGTAATGCTTGTCCAGGAATGCGAACCTTAGGAACCGATGATGTTCCTTGTGGATAGGAATATGTAGATACGCATCCTTTAAATCCACCATGGTCATGAATTGACCTTCCTGGATGGAAGGAAGAATTGTTCGAATGGTTTCCATTTTGAACGATGGAACCTTGAGAAACTTGTTTAAGATCTTGAGATCTAAGATTGGTCTGAACGTTCCCTCTTTTTTGGGAACTATGAACAGATTGGAGTAGAACCCCATCCCTTGTTCTCCTAATGGAACAGGATGAATCACTCCCATTTTTAACAGGTCTTCTACACAATGTAAGAATGCCTGTCTTTTTATGTGGTCTGAAGACAATTGAGACCTGTGGAACCTCCCCCTTGGGGGAAGCCCCTTGAATTCCAGAAGATAACCTTGGGAGACTATTTCTAGTGCCCAAGGATCCAGAACATCTCTTGCCCAAGCCTGAGCGAAGAGAGAGAGTCTGCCCCCCACCAGATACGGTCCCGGATCGGGGGCCAACATTTCATGCTGTCTTGGTAGCAGTGGCAGGTTTCTTGGCCTGCTTTCCCTTGTTCCAGCCTTGCATTGGTCTCCAGGCTGGCTTGGCTTGAGAAGTATTACCCTCTTGCTTAGAGGACGTAGCACTTGGGGCTGGTCCGTTTCTACGAAAGGGACGAAAATTAGGTTTATTTTTGGCCTTGAAAGACCTATCCTGAGGAAGGGCGTGGCCCTTACCCCCAGTGATATCAGAGATAATCTCTTTCAAGTCAGGGCCAAACAGCGTTTTCCCCTTGAAAGGAATGTTAAGGAGTTTGTTCTTGGAAGACGCATCAGCTGACCAAGATTTCAACCAAAGCGCTCTGCGCGCCACAATAGCAAACCCAGAATTTTTCGCCGCTAACCTAGCCAATTGCAAAGTGGCGTCTAGGGTGAAAGAATTAGCCAATTTGAGAGCACGGATTCTGTCCATAATCTCCTCATAAGGAGGAGAATCACTATCGATCGCCTTTACTAGCTCATCGAACCAGAAACACGCGGCTGTAGTGACAGGGACAATGCATGAAATTGGTTGTAGAAGGTAACCTTGCTGAACAAACATCTTTTTAAGCAAACCTTCTAATTTTTTATCCATAGGATCTTTGAAAGCACAACTATCTTCTATGGGTATAGTGGTGCGTTTGTTTAAAGTAGAAACCGCTCCCTCGACCTTGGGGACTGTCTGCCATAAGTCCTTTCTGGGGTCGACCATAGGAAACAATTTTTTAAATATGGGGGGAGGGACGAAAGGTATACCGGGCCTTTCCCATTCTTTATTTACAATGTCCGCCACCCGCTTGGGTATAGGAAAAGCTTCTGGGAGCCCCGGGACCTCTAGGAACTTGTCTATTTTACATAGTTTCTCTGGGATGATCAAATTCTCACAATCATCCAGAGTGGATAATACCTCCTTAAGCAGAGCGCGGAGATGTTCCAACTTAAATTTAAATGTAATCACATCGGGTTCAGCTTGTTGAGAAATTTTCCCTGAATCTGAAATTTCTCCCTCAGACAAAACCTCCCTGGCCCCCTCAGACTGGTGTAGGGGCATTTCAGAACCATTATCATCAGCGTCCTCATGCTCTTCAGTATCTAAAACAGAGCAGTCGCGCTTACGCTGATAAGTGGGCATATTGGCTAAAATGTTTTTGATAGAATTATCCATTACAGCCGTTAATTGTTGCATAGTAAGGAGTATTGGCGCGCTAGATGTACTAGGGGCCTCCTGAGTGGGCAAGACTCGTGTAGACGAAGGAGGGAATGATGCAGTACCATGCTTACTCCCCTCACTAGAGGAATCATCTTGGGCATCATTTTCAGTGTCACATAAATCACATTTATTTAAATGAGAAGGAACCTTGGCTTCCCCACATTCAGAACACAGTCTATCTGGTAGTTCAGACATGTTAAACAGGCATAAACTTGATAACAAAGTACAAAAAACGTTTTAAAATAAAACCGTTACTGTCACTTTAAATTTTAAACTGAACACACTTTATTACTGCAATTGCGAAAAAGTATGAAGGAATTGTTCAAAATTCACCAAAATTTCACCACAGTGTCTTAAAGCCTTAAAAGTATTGCACACCAAATTTGGAAGCTTTAACCCTTAAAATAACGGAACCGGAGCCGTTTTTAACTTTAACCCCTTTACAGTCCCTGGAATCTGCTTTGCTGAGACCCAACCAAGCCCAAAGGGGAATACGATACCAAATGACGCCTTCAGAAAGTCTTTTCTATGTATCAGAGCTCCTCACACATGCGACTGCATGTCATGCTTCTCAAAAACAAGTGCGCAATACCGGCGCGAAAATGAGGCTCTGCCTATGATTAGGGAAAGCCCCTAGAGAATAAGGTGTCTAAAACAGTGCCTGCCGATATTATTTTACAAAAATACCCAGATTAAATGATTCCTCAAGGCTAAATATGTGTAATATATGAATCGATTTAGCCCAGAAAATGTCTACAGTCTTAATAAGCCCTTGTGAAGCCCTTATTTACTGTCTGAATAAAAATGGCTTACCGGATCCCATAGGGAAAATGACAGCTTCCAGCATTACATCGTCTTGTTAGAATGTGTCATACCTCGAGCAGCAAGAGACTGCTCACTGTTCCCCCAACTGAAGTTAATTCCTCTCAACAGTCCTGTGTGGAACAGCCATGGATTTTAGTAACGGTTGCTAAAATCATTTTCCTCTTACAAACAGAAATCTTCATCTCTTTTCTGTTTCAGAGTAAATAGTACATACCAGCACTATTTTAAAATAACAAACTCTTGATTGAATAATAAAAACTACAGTTAAACACTAAAAAACTCTAAGCCATCTCCGTGGAGATGTTGCCTGTACAACGGCAAAGAGAATGACTGGGGTAGGCGGAGCCTAGGAGGGATCATGTGACCAGCTTTGCTGGGCTCTTTGCCATTTCCTGTTGGGGAAGAGAATATCCCACAAGTAAGGATGACGCCGTGGACCGGACACACCTATGTTGGAGAAACCTAGACCTTGTTCCCCGGAGGGGACTGGGTTTATCACTCCCATCTTTGATAGGTCTCTTACACAATGTAAGAATGCCTGTTTCTTTATCTGGTCTGAAGATAAGCGAGACAGGTGGAATCTTCCCTTTGGAGGAAGTCCCTTGAAGTCTAGTAGGTATCCCTTGGAGACTATCTCTAGTGCCCAGGGATCCGGAACATCTCTTGCCCAAGCCTGAGCGAAGAGAGATAGTCTGCCCCCTACCAGATCAGGTCCCGGATCGGGGGCTACCCCTTCATGCTGTCTTGGTAGCATCAAAAAATGGTTAACTGCAAGGAAAACAGAAACAGAGGCGCCACATGTGTAGATCAATCAAAACTGACAAAATCCAAGCAAGATGAGATACAGGATACTCACAAACGTGAAGGCACTCTCTTGTGCCTGTAGGGGCAGGCTGGTATTTTAACAGCAAACCAGCTGGCTGTACCAAGGGATCCCCGTCAGGATATCCTACAGTTGTGGTGGATCTCACAACAGCAACCCTTAACTAGGTTACTTCCAGCAAAAAGGAAAATATGTCCAGAGGGGAGGAAGGCTAAACAGCCTTATGGTTACTGGCAAGGGAAATGCCACACGAACACCAGATTTGTTAAAAAAGTTTCAAGTATTTTATTTTTCAAAAGATAAATACCATCAGTAACAAATTACAGCTGGGTGTGTTATATGGCAAGTCTCCTTGTATATGCAGAGATAATAGCGACGCGTTTCTCAGGGAAGACCCTGTTTCATCAGGCTTGTATACTCTAAAACAGTTTAAATCCCCTTTATATAGGGATCAGTAACCATATATTTGCAATAAACCCTCCCCTTCCTTAACATCAACCAATAAAACCTTTCCTTTCCAAAAACTCCCACTTGTTGCCTTAAATAGAAGTTTATTATAATATTTTCTTATGTACTATGTTCACTTGATAAGGAATCCATGAGCAATAACCCTAATGTGGTTGTCTGTGAAATTAGATCTAAATAATGATGTGTCGATTATGAGATCGTTATAAGTGTAAATGTAAACAAACTCCGTAGGTAATCGTTCCTTGACCAATTGCAAGCCATCTTAAGGGGGCTTGTATAATTTGAGGCATCTAATTGGTTTATGTGCTCCTAGTCTGATGACTGCAAGTACCATCATGCCTCTGTGCCGGAACTACAAGGAAAATGTGTCTGCGTGATTGCATGTTATTCTCTAACCGGCTAATCTAAATGACTACAAGTACCATCATGCTTCTATATTCTATACCGGAAGTACCCGGATAATGTGTTAGCGTGACTGTTACTTTGTAGTCCTTTTGTTCCTGGAGGGGGCTTGTACTTATTGATCCATGCCCTCACTGATGATGAAGTTAGGGTTTTGGGAAGGGGTTTGTCCTATTGCCCCCCGAATTCTCACAATATATTCGAATTATTTGTTGACCTCAACAAATACACCCGAAAACTGGCATTACAAAGGTATTTTGCAGTTAAGGCCATGAGAAAACACAACATTGAAGGGGCCCCGATATTATTAGACACACAACAAACAAGAAATTCCACCTCCATATTAACATATGAGCCCAGCCAATTAACAGAAGAGTTGTTCGAAGGAGTAATTCATACTTCTCTGGCACCTCTATCAACTTTCCACCCGCCTAAAGAGGAAGTGTCCTATATAGATTTATATCAACAACTAGTCTTAGAAGACTTTGAATCTATGCCTAACAGAATTATAGGTAAGAAGCGAACATGGCCTAATGAAGCCAGGGCCCTCAGGAGCCTGACGGATGACAAAAATGTGGTCATCCGTCAGGCTGACAAGGGCGGTGGTATAGTTTTACAGAATTATTCCGATTACATTAAAGAAGCCCGACGGATCCTAGATGACACTAATTACTATACCAAATTGTCTTTCGATCCCACTATAGATTACACAAAGAAACAATCTTTTATTGGAACAAGGTCTTGTGGGGAATATCCTCACAAAAAAAGAGAAAAGATATCTCACACCTGATCACCCCAGCACACTGTATTATTACCATCTTCCAAAACTCCACAAAAATGAAAAAATCCCGCCAGGTAGACCCATCATAGCGGGTATGAACAGTATTACTGATAAACTATCGGAGTATATAGATATCTATCTCCAGAGATATGTCATAAATCTTCCTTCTTACATTAAAGACACAAGAGACCTCCTGAACAAACTATCTGACATTAAAAACAAGGGGAATTATCTGTGGTTATCATGCGACGTAGGGTCTCTCTATTCTAATATATCTCACAATTTAGGGATATTATCCACACAGATGTATTTGAATGGAGACTTCTTTATGCCTGAGCAACAAAAGGAATATTTGTTATCACTCATCAATTTTATTTTGAAACATAATTATTTTCAGTTTCTGGATACTTTTTATTTACAGATTAAAGGAACGGCCATGGGCACCAGATTTGCCCCCAGTTTCGCAAATCTTTTTATGGGTCAATTTGAGGATCTATATATTTACAACTCGCGATGGAGGGGCAATCTGGTGTTCTATGGCCGTTACATAGATGATTTAATATTTATTTTTGACGGTTCAGAATCTGAAGCTCTTGACTTTGTTGCACATCTTAATAGGAATACTATGGGTATAAGTTTCACACATAATCTACAAAAAGACAACATTGAATTTTTGGATGTGACACTTTCATGGGACGCAATAGGTAACATATCAACATCCACTTTTTTCAAAAACGTGGACTGCAATAATTTTTTACATTTCCAAAGCAACCACTTAACAAGATGGAAAACGAATATTCCATTTAGCCAGTTCTGTCGTCTGCGCAGGAATTGCAGTACAATAGAACAATACAATCAACAAGCTCGAATACTTACATCCAGATTCCTAGAAAAGGGGTATCCCTCTGAATTAATTAGTTCGGGCCAACAGAGAGCCAGGGACCTTGATAGGGAACTTTTACTATCAACAGTCACTACTTCAGATCAACATAATAGCCAGAGGGAAACAACTTTTAATAAACAACCACTTTTTGTCACACAGTATAATTCTAACCATAGAATTATTAACAAAGTTCTAAAAAAACATTGGCCTATCCTCCTTAAAGATCCGATTTTAAATAAAACTTTACCACCACAACCAAAATTAGTTTTCAAAAGAGCACCTACATACAAACAGAAATTGGCCCCAAGTAAGGTTGTCATGTCCAAAAGGAATATTGCCAATACATCTAGATTAACAAGAAAGAACGGTAACAACATCTTTAATAAGACGGGAGTTTATAGATGTGGTAAGAAACTATGTTTTATGTGTGATCACATTACTCAGGGTTCCACTGAGATTGTTTCACATAATACCGGGGAGACATTTCCCATCAAAAACAAAATGACTTGTGACTCTAGCTTTGTCATTTATGCACTAACGTGCGAATGTGGGATACAATATATAGGCAGGACCTGTAGGAAGGTCAGGACTCGGAGTGAACATTTAAGGAACATCAAAGTAAAGTCATCTAAACATAGTGTATCCCGCCATATCTGTGAAAAATATATATCTGGAAAATGTCCATTTAAAATCACTCCAATAGAATGTATTCCCAAAAGTAATCTGTACAATAGGTTTAGTAAGCTTAGACAAAGAGAAACCTATTGGATCTTCAAATTCAATAGTTTATTTCCCACTGGCCTCAATGAAGTTATAGATTCTGCTGCATTTTCTTAAGTTATTCTTATAGTATGCCAAGGTTATAGTGTTAGATTTATTATGGGCTCTTCTAACATTTCTGGAGATTAGTATGTTTAACACGGTCTTATTTGCAGATTGTTTGATACATCGTTATTGAGATGCTCTATGTATTCCTTTTTTTTATTGTTGTAAATAGTGGGAGCTTTTGTATACTGGACTTTCCTAGCTCACTTGTTGCTTAGTTACATCCAATTAGGATAATAACATATTACATCATTACACCTATTATACAAAATGGCATTCACATAGCCGTATACATTGAGATTACTTGACGTGGTGACACAACCACTTTATCATCATTATATATTGCAATAGGCATTCACTTATCAGAGATAATCACATCAACACTTTATCACAACAGTAGGGTATAGCTTAGACGATGTGGCAGTCTAAAACATTATTATGAATTCACAATCACCTTCACACTATTTGTAACTGTCTTTACACACACTTATGTTGCATTAGCCACAAGTGTCCTAAACATGACCATTCACTTTTATTCTTTATAACATATTTAGTATAATATATAACACCTCACACAGTACATCCTTCACTCTCACCATTATTACTACTATCATAATGGTGGGGATTAATATATCTCATAAGGTGAAAAGGGAAAGTCACTTCTATTACAAATCAATGCGCACTGACATTATATATTCATGTCAAAAATCTGTGAGAGTTTTCAGTTATAATTATATAGGGTGAGTATAGTATAGTTTAGTTATCTATAGCACTTTTTATTTATTTTTTTTGTCACCACATTAACATAAGAGAGAATATTGAGTTTTACAGTAACTATTTTTTTGTTTATATATACAATTTATTATCTTTTTTGGTGCCCCCACTATCATATTGGGGAGCGCAATATGTTCATCTGCAAAAGTATTATAAGTTGACCCAATGCGCTTTTGTGGGGAAACTTTAAGTGAATGTCCAATAGACAATCAGAGAGCGTTTTTGATATGACACACAGAAGCATGATGGTAATTGTAGTTAATCAGAGCAAGATGGCAGCTACAGTTCATTGTAACGTGACACTAACCAATTAAATGGATCAATAAGTACAAGCCCCCTCCAGGAACAAAAGGACTACAAAGTAACAGTCACGCTAACACATTATCCGGGTACTTCCGGTATAGAATATAGAAGCATGATGGTACTTTTAGTCATTTAGATTAGCCGGTTAGAGAATAACATGCAATCACGCAGACACATTTTCCTTGTAGTTCCGGCACAGAGGCATGATGGTACTTGCAGTCATCAGACTAGGAGCACATAAACCAATTAGATGCCTCAAATTATACAAGCCCCCTTAAGATGGCTTGCAATTGGTCAAGGAACGATTACCTACGGAGTTTGTTTACATTTACACACTTATAACGATCTCATAATCGACACATTATTTAGATCTAATTTCACAGACAACCACATTAGGGTTATTGCTCATGGATTCCTTATCAAGTGAACATAGTACATAAGAAAAAATTATAATAAACTTCTATTTAAGGCAACAAGTGGGAGTTTTTGGAAAGGAAAGGTTTTATTGGTTGATGTTAAGGAAGGGGAGGGTTTATTGCAAATATATGGTTACTGATCCCTATATAAAGGGGATTTAAACTGTTTTAGAGTATACAAGCCTGATGAAACAGGGTCTTCCCTGAGAAACGCGTCGCTATTATCTCTGCATATACAAGGAGACTTGCCATATAACACACCCAGCTGTAATTTGTTACTGATGGTATTTTTTATCTTTTGAAAAATAAAATACTTGAAACTTTTTTAACAAATCTGGTGTTCGTGTGGCATTTCCCTTGCCAGTAACCATAAGGCTGTTTAGCCTTCCTCCCCTCTGGACATATTTTCCTTTTTGCTGGAAGTAACCTAGTTAAGGGTTGCTGTTGTGAGATCCACCACAACTGTAGGATATCCTGACGGGGATCCCTTGGTACAGCCAGCTGGTTTGCTGTTAAAATACCAGCCTGCCCCTACAGGCACAAGAGAGTGCCTTCACGTTTGTGAGTATCCTGTATCTCATCTTGCTTGGATTTTGTCAGTTTTGATTGATCTACACATGTGGCGCCTCTGTTTCCGTTTTCCTTGCAGTTAACCATTTTTTGAAGATACACCATCGTTTGGGTGAAGACCGAGAGCTGCCTTATCTATCTATTTCTGGACTCATTTGGACTTCATTTGAACTTTTCCATTTGACCACTTGATACGTCTATATATATATATATATATATATATATATATATATATATATATATATATATATATATATATATATATATATATATATATATATATATATATATATATATATATATATATATATTTTAACCATTTTTTAATATATATTTTTTATTATTATTATTTTTTAATTATTATTGCTCTTTATAATTTTTAGATTTATAATTCTATTTCACATATATGGTATTACCAGGGGCATATTGATTGTATTACCATTCCAGTACTATACTCTGCCCCTAGTTATTAGCGCCTCCTATAGGGGATTTGTGGTATTACATCAGTATCACAAATATCCCTGATAATATAATATGTCTTGGTAGCAGCAGCAGGTTTCTTGGTTTGTTTACCCTTATTCCAGCCTTGCATGGGCTTCCAAGCGGGTTTGGGCTGGGCCGCGTTACCTTCTTGTCTAGCGGCAGTGGAGTTATTAGCCGGTCCGTAACTGAAATTGCGAAAGGAACGAAAATTTGACTTGTTCTTAGCCTTAAAAGGCCTATCCTGTGGGAGGGCATGGCCCTTACCCCCAGTGATGTCTGAAATAATTTCCTTCAATTCCGGCCCAAAAAGGGTCTTACCCTTGAAAGGAATATTAAGTAACTTAGTCTTGGACGACACATCTGCCGACCAGGATTTTAGCCAAAGCGCCCTCCGCGCTACTATAGCAAAACCTGAGTTTTTCGCTGCCAATTTCGTTATTTGAAAAGCGGCATCCAATATAAAGGAATTAGCTAACTTTAATGCGTGAATTCTGTCCATGACTTCTTCATAGGAAGTCTCTTTCTGGAGCGACCTTTCTAGTTCCTCGAACCAAAAGGACGCCGCTGAAGTGACAGTAATAACACACGTAGCTGGTTGAAGGATGAACCCTTGCTGAACAAAAATCTTTTTAAGCAATCCTTCCAATTTTTTATCCATAGGATCTTTGAAAGCGCAGCTGTCCTCTATAGGAATAGTTGTGCGCTTCGCTAGTGTTGAAACAGCTCCCTCAACCTTCGGGACCGTCTGCCATGCGTCCCTTCTAGGGTCTATTATGGGAAACATTTTCTTAAATATAGGAGGTGGGGCAAAGGGTACACCTGGCTTCTCCCACTCCTTATCCACTATGCTCGCTACCCTCTTGGGTATAGGAAAAGCATCGTCGTGCACTGGGACCTCTAAAAATTTGTCCAATTTGCACAACTTCTCTGGTACTACCATAGAATCACAGTCATCCAGAGTAGCTAATACCTCCTTAAGCAAAGCGCGGAGATGTTCTAGCTTAAACTTAAATGCTACTATATCAGGTTCTGCCTGTTGAGAAATTTTTCCTGAGTCTGAAATTTCACCATCAGACAGCCCTTCCCTCACAGCCAATTCTGATTGATGTGAGGGTAAAATAGATAAGGCATCGTCAGCGTCTGATTGTTCATCCTTTTTATCTGTATTTAAAACTGAACAATCACGCTTTCTCTGAAATGCTGGCAGTTTGGATAAAAGATTTGCTATAGAATTATCCACTACTGCTGTCAATTGTTGCATAGAAATAAGCACTGGTGCGCTAGGTGTCGCCTGCACGGGCAAAGCTGGTGTAGACACAGAAGGAGAGGATGTAGAACTATCCCCACTACCTTCATTAGATAAATCATCTTGGGCAACATTATGAAATGTAACAGAGCTATCCTTATTTTGTTTGGACGCTATGGCACAATCATCACTAACACTCGAAGGGGGAACCACATTTGTCTCTACACATACAGAACATAGGTTATCTGATGGCCCAGACATGTTAAACAGATTTAGGCAGGCAAACAATGCAATAAAAACGATTTTAAACAAAAACGTTACTGTCTCTTTAAATAATAAAATGACACACTTTATTTCTGAATGTTCAAAAAACTATGAAGGCAATATCCGATTTTTATGAAATTTGGACCCCAGTGTCTTAATGCTTAAAAAGTATTGCACAGCAAACATGGAGATTCTAACTCTTAAAACAAGCAAACCGGAGCAAATTGTTGGATTTAACCGTTTTTATACACCACAATCCCTGCTACAGCATTGCTGTAGCTTTTACCTTCCTTAGGGGTCAACCATCCACAGAAATAGTCACTTTCTGAGCCACAGGACCCTCTAACATGAGACTGCATGCACTGCCTTGAAAATCAACTGCGCAGCTGAAGCGCCAAAATGAAGCCTCCTCCCTCAGTACACTAGAGTGAAGGGGCCTTCCTGAATAGATTTAGGTGTCTAAAACAAGCCAGATCAATAAAAAACGTCCCCAAGTGTATATGAGCTCATAAAACATTTCATATGCCATGATATTGCAATAAAAACCAATCGATTTGGCCCCTAACAGTGTCTACCAGCATAAAATTCAAAAAGGGGAAGCCTGTTATCTTTTTTGCTGAGGTGAAAGAAAAATGGCTTACCGTTTTCCCTGAGGGGAAAAATGACTGTCATCTAGCATTAGCCTGTGTTGTTAGAAGGAGACTAGTCATACCTGAAGCAGATGAGTCTGCAAGATGATACCCCCAACTGAAGTTCTCTAGTTTCAACAGTCCTGCGTGGTAACAGTAATGGATTTTAGTTACTTGTGCTAAAATCATAGCCCTCTTAAACAGAAATCTTCATCACTTTTCTGTTGTAGAGTAAATAGTACAAGCCAGCACTATTTTAAAATAAACTCTTGATAGAAGAAATAAAAAACTACAACTAACACCACAAACTCCTCGCCATCCCCGTGGAGATGCTACTTGTTCAGAGCGGCAAGGAGAATGACTGGGGGGCGGAGCCAGAGGGGGAGCTATATGGACAGCTCTTGCTGTGTGCTCTCCTTGCCTTTCCCTGTGGCGAGAATATTTCCCACAAGTAATGGATGACGCCGTGGACCGGACACACCAATGTTGGAGAAATATCATGCTCTATCTGAATCACGAAAGAATAAATTTGGGCTCAGTGTCCATTTAAAGTACTTTTAAATAGGTTATGTATAAAATCACTCCATTCCCTAAATGCAATCATGCCATTCAAATCCAAAAAATGCTTAGCTGCAGCAGTACACAAAGCTTTGACGGAACACTACATCTCCCTGTCTCATTCTAGTCCCCATCACTTAAAGGGTCATTCTAGTATAAAATAAACTTTCATGATTCAGATAGGGCATGTAATTTTAAACAACTTTCCAATTTATGTTTATCATCAATTTTGCTTTGTTCTCTTGGTATTCTTAGCTGAAAGCTAGATCTAGGAAGTTCATATGCCAATTTCTTAGCCCTTGAAGACCGCCTCTTATCTGAATGCATTTTTACATTGTTCACAACTAGAGGGCGTTAATTCATGTGTGCCATATAGATAACATTGTGCTCACGCCCGTGGAGTTAGCTAGAAGTCAGCACTGAGTGGCTAAAAAACAGAATTTATGTTTACCTGATAAATTACTTTCTCCAACGGTGTGTCCGGTCCACGGCGTCATCCTTACTTGTGGGATATTCTCTTCCCCAACAGGAAATGGCAAAGAGCCCAGCAAAGCTGGTCACATGATCCCTCCTAGGCTCCGCCTACCCCAGTCATTCGACCGACGTTAAGGAGGAATATTTGCATAGGAGAAACCATATGGTACCGTGGTGACTGTAGTTAAAGAAAATAAATTATCAGACCTGATTAAAAAAACCAGGGCGGGCCGTGGACCGGACACACCGTTGGAGAAAGTAATTTATCAGGTAAACATAAATTCTGTTTTCTCCAACATAGGTGTGTCCGGTCCACGGCGTCATCCTTACTTGTGGGAACCAATACCAAAGCTTTAGGACACGGATGAAGGGAGGGAGCAAATCAGGTCACCTAAATGGAAGGCACCACGGCTTGCAAAACCTTTCTCCCAAAAATAGCCTCAGAAGAAGCAAAAGTATCAAACTTGTAAAATTTGGTAAAAGTGTGCAGTGAAGACCAAGTCGCTGCCCTACATATCTGATCAACAGAAGCCTCGTTCTTGAAGGCCCATGTGGAAGCCACAGCCCTAGTGGAATGAGCTGTGATTCTTTCGGGAGGCTGCCGTCCGGCAGTCTCGTAAGCCAATCTGATGATGCTTTTAATCCAAAAAGAGAGAGAGGTAGAAGTTGCTTTTTGACCTCTCCTTTTACCGGAATAAACAACAAACAAGGAAGATGTTTGTCTAAAATCCTTTGTAGCATCTAAATAGAATTTTAGAGCGCGAACAACATCCAAATTGTGCAACAAACGTTCCTTCTTTGAAACTGGTTTCGGACACAGAGAAGGTACGATAATCTCCTGGTTAATGTTTTTGTTAGAAACAACTTTTGGAAGAAAACCAGGTTTAGTACGTAAAACCACCTTATCTGCATGGAACACCAGATAAGGAGGAGAACACTGCAGAGCAGATAATTCTGAAACTCTTCTAGCAGAAGAAATTGCAACTAAAAACAAAACTTTCCAAGATAATAACTTAATATCAACGGAATGCAAGGGTTCAAACGGAACCCCCTGAAGAACTGAAAGAACTAAATTGAGACTCCAAGGAGGAGTCAAAGGTTTGTAAACAGGCTTAATTCTAACCAGAGCCTGAACAAAGGCTTGAACATCTGGCACAGCGGCCAGCTTTTTGTGAAGTAACACAGACAAGGCAGAAATCTGTCCCTTCAGGGAACTTGCAGGTAATCCTTTTTCCAATCCTTCTTGAAGGAAGGATAGAATCCTAGGAATCTTAACCTTGTCCCAAGGGAATCCTTTAGATTCACACCAACAGATATATTTTTTCCAAATTTTGTGGTAAATCTTTCTAGTTACAGGCTTTCTGGCCTGAACAAGAGTATTGATAACAGAATCTGAGAACCCTCGCTTCGATAAGATCAAGCGTTCAATCTCCAAGCAGTCAGCTGGAGTGAAACCAGATTCGGATGTTCGAACGGACCCTGAACAAGAAGGTCTCGTCTCAAAGGTAGCTTCCAAGGTGGAGCCGATGACATATTCACCAGATCTGCATACCAAGTCCTGCGTGGCCACGCAGGAGCTATCAAGATCACCGACGCCCTCTCCTGATTGATCCTGGCTACCAGCCTGGGGATGAGAGGAAACGGCGGGAACACATAAGCTAGTTTGAAGGTCCAAGGTGCTACTAGTGCATCCACTAGAGCCGCCTTGGGATCCCTGGATCTGGACCCGTAGCAAGGAACTTTGAAGTTCTGACGAGAGGCCATCAGATCCAAGATTCTTCCCGAGACCAAAGACCCTGAGCTTTCAGGGATCCCCAGACCGCGCCCCAGCCCATCAGACTGGCGTCGGTCGTGACAATGACCCACTCTGGTCTGCGGAATGTCATCCCTCGTGACAGGTTGTCCAGGGACAGCCACCAACGGAGTGAGTCTCTGGTCCTCTGATTTACTTGTATCTTCGGAGACAAGTCTGTATAGTCCCCATTCCACTGACTGAGCATGCACAGTTGTAATGGTCTTAGATGAATGCGCGCAAAAGGAACTATGTCCATTGCCGCTACCATCAACCCGATCACTTTAAATTTTAAACTGAACACACTTTATTACTGCAATTGCGAAAAAACATGAAGGAATTGTTCAAAATTCACCAAATTTTCACCACAGTGTCTTAAAGCCTTAAAAGTATTGCACACCAAATTTGGAAGCTTTAACCCTTAAAATAACGGAACCGGAGCCGTTTTGAACTTTAACCCCTTTACAGTCCCTGGTATCTGCTTTGCTGAGACCCAACCAAGCCCCAAGGGGAATACGATACCAAATGACGCCTTCAGAAAGTCTTTTCTAAGTATCAGAGCTCCTCTCACATGCGACTGCATGCCATGCCTCTCAAAAACAAGTGCGCAACACCGGCGCGAAAATGAGGCTCTGCCTATGCTTTGGGAAAGCCCCAAAGAATAAGGTGTCTAAAACAGTGCCTGCCGATATTATTATATCAAAATACCCAGATAAAATGATTCCTCAAGGCTAAATATGTGTTAATAATGAATCGATTTAGCCCAGAAAAAGTCTACAGTCTTAATAAGCCCTTTTTGAAGCCCTTATTTACGATCGTAGTAAACATGGCTTACCGGATCCCATAGGGAAAATGACAGCTTCCAGCATTACATCGTCTTGTTAGAATGTGTCATACCTCAAGCAGCAAGAGACTGCTCACTGTTCCCCCAACTGAAGTTAATTGCTCTCAACAGTCCTGTGTGGAACAGCCATGGATTTTAGTGACGGTTGCTAAAATCATTTTCCTCATACAAACAGAAATCTTCATCTCTTTTCTGTTTCTGAGTAAATAGTACATACCAGCACTATTTCAAAATAACAAACTCTTGATTGAATAATAAAAACTACAGTTAAACACTAAAAAACTCTAAGCCATCTCCGTGGAGATGTTGCCTGTACAACGGCAAAGAGAATGACTGGGGTAGGCGGAGCCTAGGAGGGATCATGTGACCAGCTTTGCTGGGCTCTTTGCCATTTCCTGTTGGGGAAGAGAATATCCCACAAGTAAGGATGACGCCGTGGACCGGACACACCTATGTTGGAGAAACATAATTTATGCTTACCTGATAAATTCCTTTCTTCTGTAGTGTGATCAGTCCACGGGTCATCATTACTTCTGGGATATTACTCCTCCCCAACAGGAAGTGCAAGAGGATTCACCCAGCAGAGCTGCATATAGCTCCTCCCCTCTACGTCACTCCCAGTCATTCGACCAAGGACCAACGAGAAAGGAAAAGCCAAGGGTGAAGTGGTGACTGGAGTATAAATTAAAAAATATTTACCTGCCTTAAAAACAGGGCGGGCCGTGGACTGATCACACTACAGAAGAAAGGAATTTATCAGGTAAGCATAAATTATGTTTTCTTCTGTTAAGTGTGATCAGTCCACGGGTCATCATTACTTCTGGGATACCAATACCAAAGCAAAAGTACACGGATGACGGGAGGGATAGGCAGGCTCTTTATACAGAAGGAACCACTGCCTGAAGAACCTGTCTCCCAAAAATAGCCTCCGATGAAGCAAAAGTGTCAAATTTGTAAAATTTGGAAAAAGTATGAAGCGAAGACCAAGTTGCAGCCTTGCAAATCTGTTCAACAGAGGCCTCATTCTTGAAGGCCCAAGTGGAAGCCACAGCTCTAGTAGAATGAGCTGTAATTCTTTCAGGAGGCTGCTGTCCAGCAGTCTCATAAGCTAAACGAATTATGCTACGAAGCCAAAAAGAAAGAGAGGTAGCGGAAGCTTTTTGACCTCTCCTCTGCCCAGAGTAAATGACAAACAGAGAAGACGTTTGTCGAAATTCCTTAGTTGCCTGTAAGTAAAATTTTAGAGCACGGACTACATCCAGGTTGTGCAGTAGACGTTCCTTCTTTGAAGAAGGATTTGGGCATAAAGAAGGAACAACAATCTCTTGATTGATATTCCTGTTAGTAACTACCTTAGGTAAGAACCCAGGTTTAGTACGCAGGACTACCTTATCCGAATGAAAAATCAAATAAGGAGAATCACAATGTAAGGCTGATAATTCAGAGACTCTTCGAGCCGAGGAAATAGCCATTAAAAATAGAACTTTCCAAGATAACAACTTTATATCAATGGAATGAAGGGGTTCAAACGGAACGCCCTGTAAAACATTAAGAACAAGGTTTAAACTCCATGGTGGAGCAACAGTTTTAAACACAGGCTTAATTCTGGCCAAAGCCTGACAAAAAGCCTGGACGTCAGGAACTTCTGACAGACGTTTGTGTAACAGAATGCACAGAGCTGAGATCTGTCCCTTTAATGAACTAGCAGATAAACCCTTTTCTAAACCTTCTTGTAGAAAAGACAATATCCTAGGAATCCTAACCTTACTCCAAGAGTAACCTTTGGATTCACACCAATATAGGTATTTACGCCATATCTTATAGTAAATCTTTCTGGTAACAGGTTTCCTAGCCTGTATTAAGGTATCAATAACTGACTCAGAAAATCCACGTCTTGATAAAATCAAGCGTTCAATTTCCAAGCAGTCAGCTTCAGAGAAGTTAGATTTTGATGTTTGAAGGGACCCTGTATCAGAAGGTCCTGTTTCAGAGGTAGAGACCAAGGTGGACAGGATGACATGTCCACCAGGTCTGCATACCAAGTCCTGCGTGGCCACGCAGGTGCTATTAGAATCACTGATGCTCTCTCTTGTTTGATTCTGGCAATCAATCGAGGAAGCAACGGGAAGGGTGGAAACACGTAAGCCATCCTGAAGTCCCAAGGTGCTGTCAGAGCATCTATCAGGACTGCTCCTGGATCCCTGGATCTGGACCCGTAACGAGGAAGCTTGGCGTTCTGTCGAGAAGCCATGAGATCTATCTCTGGTTTGCCCCAACGTCGAAGTATTTGGGCAAAGACCTCCGGATGAAGTTCCCACTCCCCCGGATGAAAAGTCTGACGACTTAAGAAATCCGCCTCCCAGTTCTCCACTCCCGGGATGTGGATTGCTGACAGGTGGCAAGAGTGAGACTCTGCCCAGCAAATTATCTTTGATACTTCCATCATAGCTAGGGAGCTTCTTGTCCCTCCCTGATGGTTGATGTAAGCTACAGTCGTGATGTTGTCCGACTGAAACCTGATGAACCCCCGAGTTGTCAACTGGGGCCAAGCCAGGAGGGCATTGAGAACTGCTCTCAATTCCAGAATGTTTATTGGCAGGAGACTCTCCTCCTGACTCCATTGTCCCTGAGCCTTCAGAGAATTCTAGACGGCACCCCAACCTAGAAGGCTGGCGTCTGTTGTTACAATTGTCCAGTCTGGTCTGCTGAATGGCATCCCCCTGGACAGATGTGGCCGAGAAAGCCACCATAGAAGAGAATTTCTGGTCTCTTGATCCAGATTCAGAGAAGGGGATAAGTCTGAGTAATCCCCATTCCACTGACTTAGCATGCACAGTTGCAGTGGTCTGAGGTGTAAGCGTGCAAAGGGTACTATGTCCATTGCCGCTACCATTAAGCCGATTACCTCCATGCATTGAGCCACTGACGGGTGTTGAATGGAATGAAGGGTGCGGCAAGCACTTTGAAGTCTTGTTAGCCTGTCCTCTGTCAGGTAAATCTTCATTTCTACAGAATCTATAAGAGTCCCCAGGAAGGGAACTCTTGTGAGTGGAACGAGTGAACTTTTCTTTTCGTTCACCTTCCATCCATGTGACCTTAGAAATGCCAGCACTAACTCTGTATGAGACTTGGCAGTTTGAAAGCTTGAAGCTTGTATCAGAATGTCGTCTAGGTATGGAGCTACCGAGATTCCCTGCGGTCTTAGTACCGCCAGAAGAGCACCCAGAACCTTTGTGAAGATTCTTGGAGCTGTAGCCAATCCGAATGGAAGAGCCACAAACTGGTAATGCCTGTCTAGGAAGGCAAACCTTAGGTACCGATAATGATCTTTGTGAATCGGTATGTGAAGGTAAGCATCTTTTAAATCTACAGTGGTCATGTATTGACCCTCTTGGATCATAGGTAAAATTGTCCGAATAGTCTCCATCTTGAACGATGGAACTCTTAGGAATTTGTTTAGGATCTTTAAGTCCAGGATTGGTCTGAAAGTTCCCTCTTTTTTGGGAACCACAAACAGATTTGAGTAAAACCCCTGTCCCTGTTCCGATCGTGGAACTGGATGGATTACTCCCATTAACAAGAGCTCTTGTACGCAGCGTAGAAACGCCTCTTTCTTTGTCTGGATTGTTGACAATCTTGACAGATGAAATCTCTCTCTTGGAGGAGAGTATTTGAAGTCCAGAAGGTATCCCTGAGATATTATCTCTAGCGCCCAGGGATCCTGAACATCTCTTGCCCAAGCCTGGGCGAAGAGAGAAAGTCTGCCCCCCACTAGATCCGATCCCGGATCGGGGGCCCTCAATTCATGCTGTTTTAGGGGCAGCAGCAGGTTTCCTAGTCTGCTTGCCCTTGTTCCAGGACTGGTTAGGTTTCCAGCCTTGTCTGTAGCGAGCAACAGCTCCTTCCTGTTTTGGTGCAGAGGAAGTTGATGCTGCTCCTGCTTTGAAATTACGAAAGGAACGAAAATTAGACTGTCTAGTCTTGGCTTTGGCTTTGTCCTGAGGCAGGGCATGGCCTTTACCTCCTGTAATGTCAGCGATAATCTCTTTCAACCCGGGCCCGAATAAGGTCTGCCCTTTGAAAGGTATATTAAGCAATTTAGACTTAGAAGTAACATCAGCTGACCAGGATTTTAGCCACAGCGCCCTGCGTGCCTGAATGGCGAATCTTGAATTCTTCGCCGTAAGTTTAGTAAGATTTACTACGGCCTCCGAAATGAATGAATTAGCTAGTTTAAGGACTCTAAGCCTGTCCGTAATGTCGTCCAGAGTAGCTGAACCAATGTTCTCTTCCAGAGACTCAATCCAGAATGCCGCTGCAGCTGTGATCGGCGCAATGCATGCAAGGGGTTGCAATATAAAACCTTGTTGAACAAACATTTTCTTAAGGTAACCCTCTAACTTTTTATCCATTGGATCTGAAAAAGCACAGCTATCCTCCACCGGGATAGTGGTACGCTTAGCTAAGGTAGAAACTGCTCCCTCCACCTTAGGGACCGTTTGCCATAAGTCCCTTGTGGTGGCGTCTATTGGAAACATTTTTCTAAATATCGGAGGGGGTGAGAACGGCACACCGGGTCTATCCCACTCCTTAGTAACAATTTCAGTAAGTCTCTTAGGTATAGGAAAAACCTCAGTACTCGTCGGTACCGCAAAATATTTATCCAACCTACACATTTTCTCTGGTATTGCAACTGTGTTACAATCATTCAGAGCCGCTAACACCTCCCCTAGTAATACACGGAGGTTTTCCAGTTTAAATTTAAAATTTGAAATATCTGAATCCAGTCTGTTTGGATCAGAACCGTCACCCACAGAATGAAGTTCTCCGTCCTCATGTTCTGCCACCTGTGACGCAGTGTCTGACATGGCCCTAATATTATCAGCGCACTCTGTTCTCACCCCAGAGTGATCACGCTTACCTCTTAGTTCTGGTAATTTAGCCAAAACCTCAGTCATAACAGTAGCCATATCCTGTAATGTGATTTGTAATGGCCGCCCAGATGTACTCGGCGCTACAATATCACGCACCTCCCTCTGAGCGGGAGATGTAGGTACTGACACGTGAGGCGAGTTAGTCGGCATAACTCTCCCCTCGTTGTTTGGTGAAATTTGTTCAATTTGTACAGATTGACTTTTATTTAAAGTAGCATCAATACAGTTAGTACATAAATTTCTATTGGGCTCCACTTTGGCATTGCAACAAATGACACAGGTATCATCCTCTGAATCAGACATGTTTAACACACTAGCAAATAAACTTGCAACTTGGAAATACAATTCAATTAGAATAATATTAAAATGTACTGTGCCTTTAAGAAGCACAGAAGATCTATGACAGTTGAAAATTAATAAATTGAAACAGTTATAGCCTCAATCCTTGTAAACAACACAACTTTAGCAAAGGTTTAATCCCATTAGCAAAGATAACAAATTCTGAAAGCAGGAAACAAATTACAGAATAAACGTTTTTTATCTCAGTCAAACTATAATTCTCACAGCTCTGCTGAGAGAAATTACCTCCCTCAAAATAAGTTTTGAAGACCCCTGACTGAGCTCTGTAGAGATGAACCGGATCATGCAGGGAATACAATGAGTTGCTGACTGAAATATTTGATGCATAGAAAAAGCGCCAAAAAACGGCCCCTCCCCCTCACACACAGCAGTGAGGGAGAACAGAAACTGTCAGAAAAACAGATTAAGCAACTGCCAAGTGGAAAAATAGTGCCCAAACATTTATTCACACAGTACCTCAGCAAATGAAAACGATTTTACATTCCAGCAAAAACGTTAAACATAATCTCTAGTTATTAAACAGCTTTATGTATTTCTTACAGTGTAATTCTAGTGAAGTACCATTCCCCAGAATACTGAAGTGTAAAGTATACATACATGACATTATATCGGTATGGCAGGATTTTCTCATCAATTCCATTGTCAGAAAATAAAAACTGCTACATACCTCTATGCAGATTCATCTGCCCGCTGTCCCCTGATCTGAAGTTTACCTCACTCCTCAGATGGCCGAGAACAGCAATATGATCTTAACTACTCCGGCTAAAATCATAGCAAAACTCTGGTAGATTCTTCTTCAAACTCTGCCAGAGAGGTAATAACACACTCCGGTGCTATTTTAAAATAACAAACTTTTGATTGAAGATATAAAACTAAGTATAATCACCATAGTCCTCTCACACATCCTATCTAGTCGTTGGGTGCAAGAGAATGACTGGGAGTGACGTAGAGGGGAGGAGCTATATGCAGCTCTGCTGGGTGAATCCTCTTGCACTTCCTGTTGGGGAGGAGTAATATCCCAGAAGTAATGATGACCCGTGGACTGATCACACTTAACAGAAGAAATCCAAGTCTTTTAAAAAAACTGAAATAAGGGGCAATCTGCAGAGGCTTAGATACAAGGCAATTTACAGAGGTAAAAAGTATATTAATAAAACTGTTGGTTATGCAAAACTAGGGAATGAGTAATAAAGGGATGTGTGTGTGTGTGTGTGTGTGTGTGTGTGTGTGTGTTAGGGTTGCACCGATACCCTTTTTTTAAGACCGAGTACAAGTACCGATACTTGTTTTCAAATAATCGTTGATACCAATTACCGATACTTTTTTATTTTAATGTCATGTCTGACAGTTAACCAAGCACAATACAGACTAATTATTTAAGATTCCTTCTTTATAATTATGAAGGACTGTAACTTAAAAGACATTATGAAATAATAAAACAGTTTTATTTGTCATAAAGTTCACAGAACATGTTTATAAATAAAAAATATTACAATAAAATATATTAATAATAACAAATAAATATAAAATCACAACCAACCAAAAATGCAATACAGTAAAAAATAGAAAAATAGTAAAAATAGAACAGTGCACTGTTTAATCATGGGGAACAACACTATGGGCTAAAATTACATTTGACTGGTAAGTTTTACCAATGCTTTGCTAAAGTCTATGG